>NC_088929.1:43935000-44102500 GCF_038396675.1 Hydra vulgaris
GTAGCAAGCAGTATGCAGCTGCGGTTTGAGATCTCGAGCTTTCGTCACATCGTCAACTTTAAGTTGACGTAGAGTGATACAATTCGAGAGTCATTAAGTTTATATAGAAAAGCTTGAATCTACCAAACTGCTCACAGTTCCGTTCCCAGTAAAAAATTTTAGGGAATTAACATAGGATATTTGTGTAAGAGTGCTAAATCAGCAAGTACAGCTTGACTAGAGAGTGGACATTAGAGAGTAAAAAAAAATTGCCAAAGACATTATGCAGAAGTTGATGTCGTTGGTTAGCGTAAATTGTATAATAAGCATAAAGCATTTTTATAATCTTCAAGTTCCTTAGATAAAAAGAAATATTGAAGTTTTTGCATTAGTTTAATTTTTTTTTTTCTTTCGAATTTTTCATCGTTGCAAATTTAACTATCGCACGCTTTAAAAACCATATCATTTGGTGCAAATAATATTAATATTAGGATTTTTTTAAATATGAAGTAAAGATACTATTTTAGAAATAGCATAGATGATTCCGGTAATAGAAGGAAAAGATTTAAAATCACAAATAATTTTGTATGAAAGATTTTATAATCATTTATTTGGTAACAGTATTTTAAATTAGCTAAAAACTTATTTAAATAGTCAAAAGCAGTTAGTTCACATTGATGTAATATCAGCAGTTAATGCGCTTAATATGCCTGTGTAGTTTCTTAGGGATCAATATTAAAGCCTTTCCTTTTTCTTACTTTGGTTAAAGACCTCAATAAAGCTTCAAATTTAATGACCATTATGTTTTTAGTTGATACGAACTTATTTTTATTTCTTAATAAGACCATAAGGACATCTTAGCGCACTTATAATCACTATAAAATAAATATTTCATTAGTATTTCCGAGTATGAATAATGAACTACACCTTTTCAAAATGTAATTGAGAACATGAAAGTTGTAATTAAGAAATTGCAATATGTAATTGACAAACACAACATGTAGTTTTCGATATCGTAATATGTAATTAAGATACAACATGTAATTAAGAAATCGTAAAATGTAATTGAGAATACATAATTTGTAATATTGAATTCACTATGTAAGCTTATACGTCAATTATAATAGGTTTTCCGGAACATAAATTTGAATAAGTTAATAATATCGAATTAAACATTTGTATACACCAACAATAATAATGAAATTGAAAGATCATTGTGATATTTGTCAATACACTATGACCCGAAAGTCTGTTATTAAATTAAATCCGTGTCAGCATTTATTTCACCAAACTAGCTTACATCAGCTTCTGAAACAACCAGAACCAACTTGTCCAATTTTACGGCATAAAATACATACGACCGAACAAGTTGAAAGAAAACATTACGCTTTATCTTCACCGAATGACGGAAGAAGAGTTGCAGAATGTATTGAGTGAAATGATGATTGAGTGACTCTGGAGCAAAATTTATGGGTCAAATATAAGTTAGCTTTCAATTGGGTTTGTAGCGGAAATTTAAACTTTATCGGGAGAGGTTGTTTTTAAACGAAAAAAGTTGGCTAAAGGATCAAAAAAAAGTATTATGACAATTTTTCAAAACAATAATATTAAGACAATTTAATATTAGCGTCAGCAAAACAACAACCGCCAATTACCTCTGTAATGTAGATTGCTTTCTTTAAAAAAAGTGAGCAAGGTACTTTCTACAAGTAACAGTAATAAAAACAAACAAAAAGAGCTTAATATGTTAGGAACATTAAAGAACTAATCACAAATGGCTGTCAGTTTGGTTAGATGAAACAAATTTGAACCTTTTTGTAGAAAATCGGTTTCTGATGCCGATGTGAGGTCTTTACAATTGAAATAATAACCAAAAAATTAAAAAATATACTGGTGCCCACCTGTTACAGACCACCTGAAGGTGATATAAAAAACTTTTTAAATAACCTAAAACAAATATTCCTTAAAAATAACAAAGAGCACAAAATATTATTCTGTATTGGAGATATAAGTATAAACTGTCTACAGTACAATGAAGATGCCGTTACCAAAACTTTTTTTGACGATATGTTTCAACACTACATCTTTCCTATAATAAACAAACCAAACCGGGTAACATTTAATTCAATACTGCAATAGACAACATATTGACTAATTCATTATATGATCCTTCATTAAAAGCAGGTGTAATCAAAACGGATATATCCGATCACTTTCCGATTTACTTTTCCTTTTTTCAAGATACAAAAAATAACAACTCTAAAATCAAAGTCTATAAACGAAAAATTAATAACTTAACTATTCAACAGTTTAAAGACTCACTATCGGCAGTAAGGTGGGATAGAATTTACCAAGAATGTAACCTTGGGCATACCAACTCCGCTTAAAATAAATTTATAGAAATATTCTTAAAGCACTATGATAATCACTTCCCAATTATAGAACAAGAATTAAAAATAAAATACTTACAATGTCCATGGATTACCAGAGGTATAAAAAAATCTTCAAAAAAAAAACAAAAACTCAACATCAAATATTTAAAAAATAGAAATGAAAAAAATCTAAATATTTACAAACAATACAAAAATCTATTTGAAAAAATAAAAAAAAGCTGGAAGAAAAATTACTATTCAAACCAAATAAAAAATGCAACTGGTGACGTTAAAAAAACATGGAATACTATAAAAGAAATAATTGAAAACAAAAAAGTAAAATCAAATATAAATTCCATCCTCTTATCAAAAAACATAAACTGTCAATTAACATGCCTCATCTTGTTATTGACAATATACAAATTAAACAAGAAACAGTAACCAACTTTCTAGGTGTTTGTATAGATGAAAATCTTACATGGAAAAGCCACATTAAAAACTTATCAAGTAAAATTTCAAAAAGTATAGGAATGTTTTAAATAAACGTACTTTAGTACAATTATATCACTCATTTATTCATTGTCACATAAACTATGCAAACATTGCTTGGGGTAGTGCAAAGAAAATTAAACTTAAACCTCTTTATTGTCAGCAGAAGCATGTAGCACGTCTCATATATTTTAAAGACCGTTATACTCATGCCAAGCCTCTATTATTTGAAATGAAAGTTTTTAATATATATGAGCTTAACATTTTTAATATTCTTTGTTTTATGTTTAAATGTAAAACTAATTCATCCCGTATTTCTTTCCATAATTTGTATTCATCGAAAGATAAAAATAAATACATTTTGCGGAATGATAATTTTATTAAGCAGCCCATTTTTCAAACAAATCTTTTTAAATTTTGTATTGATTATCGCGGACCATTCTTATGGAACAAAATAGTTTTAAAAAATTTTACTAAGGATTTTATTCATCAAAGTAACTACTTTTCTTTTAAACGAAAGCTTAAAGAACTCATTTTTACAATTGAAGATGTAACAATATACTTTTGATATATTTTTTTTTTTTTTAGTGATCTTCCTTTTTACCCCCTATTTAACTATTGATTTATAAAAATTATATATGCATCATTAACAATTGTAATATATAATAATGTATCTTGTATTTGTAACGGAATATTTTAAGTTTCTTACTTCGTTAACTTATTTCTTATCTTGTAAATATTTTATAAATTTTAACACGATCATTTCTTAGCGGTACTCGACGACAAGACCGTATGGTCTTCTACGAGTTCCCGCGTTCTTTTATTATTTAGTAACGATTATTATATATATAGATATATATATATATATATATATATATATATATATATTATATATATATATATATATGTTTTTATTATTATATATTTGTATTTTAAATATTGTAACGAAATGCTTATTTATAATATAATAAAAAGAACAAAAAAAAAAAAAAAAAAAAAAAAAAAAAGTTTACCTGCTCAAATAATCATAGATAATATAGAGTACAGTGACAAAAATACGATTGCTGAAAAAATCAACGAATTTTTTGTTAACATTGACCCTAATCTTGCCTCAAAAATTAAGTCTCCTAACATCTCATTCAAATCATACCTAAGTGATACCCAGAGCGAAATAAAATACAAAGAACTAAACTACCAAGAACTTAATGTTGCTCTGAATTCCTTAAAATTAAATAAAACTCCAGGTATCGATGATATCTGTAGTAGCGTAGTGGCAAATGTCTTTACAATGATAAATAAACCAATATTTGAAATTTTTAAGTCTTTGATTAGAACAGGAGTTGTACCAGACAAGCTTAAAGTAGCTAAAGTAGTACCAATATTTAAAACAGGTGAAACATACTTAGTTAATAATTATAGACCTATCTCAGTACTCCCTACCTTTTCTAAGCTTCTCGAAAGAGTAATCTATAACAGATTGTATGAGTATTTAATCCAAAATAAAAATATAAATAAAAAGCAATTCGGTTTCCAAAAACAATATTCAACTGAACACGCAATTCTAGATCTAGTTAACAATATATGTGATTCTTTTAATAAAAAACAGTTTGTTCTAAGCATCTTTATAGACCTTTCAAAAGCGTTTGATACTGTACTAGTAGATACTGTAGTAGATACTGTACTGTAGTAGATCATGATATCTTACTTAAAAAAATGGAAAGCTATGGGATAAAAAACATAACCCTTGACTGGTTCAAAAACTATCTAAGCAACAGACAACAATGTGTTTTTTCAGATAAATATAAACACTCAAAACTACTAAGAGTTGAGTGCGGTGTCCCCCAAGGTTCCATTCTTGGACCTCTTCTGTTTTTTCTATATATTAACGACCTTACAAATGTCTCGGATAAACTTGATGTAATTATGTTTGCCGATGACACAAACTTATTTTATTCCTCGAACTCAATTAAAGATCTTTATGAATGTATGAACAAAGAGCTTAAAAGATTAAATATATGGTTGAAACTAAATAAGTTATCACTAAATACAGAAAAATCAAAATACATTCTGTTTCATTCCAAAAAACAAAAAATTAATATACCAACTATCCTTCCCTCGCTAAAAATAGATAAGGTAAACATTGAAAGAACAGAAACAACTAAATTTCTTGGAATCCTTATTGACGAAAATTTATCTTGGAAAGCCCATATAAGTACAATAAACACCAAAATTTCCAAAAATATTGGGATACTCTACAAAGTTTGACCTATGTTGTCCCAACATAATCTTAAATCCCTTTATTTTTCTTACATCCAAAGTTATCTTACGTACGCTAATATTACATGGGCAAGTACACACAAATCCAAATTGAGTACTATTTATATAAGTCAAAAACACGCATCAAGATTAGTTTATAATAAAGATAAACTCACCCATGCTGAACCCTTATTAAAAACCTTGAATGCTCTAAATGTTTACCAAATGAACATCTACCAAAATGTACTATTCATGCTTAAATACAAACTTGGACTAGTCCCATCGTATTTTTAGATAATTTCTTTCAAGTTAACTCTAATAGATATATAACAAGAGCAACAGGTAACTTCATACTGCCTAAAAGAACAACAAATTTCTCACGGTTTTCTATTTCCTACCGGGGTCCGTACCTATATAACAAAATAATATTAAAAAATATAGAACTTAAAGTATTAAATAATCCTGCCAACTTGAAAAATAAATTAAAACACCTCATACCTAATATCAACAATTATATTGACATGTATTAAACTTAGCAACAAAATTTATACTCTAATATTTATATGTATCACTGACTGTATACTGTTTAACCACTTCTGACTATATATAAATATAAAATAGACTTTATTTAACCACTTAAAGAGGTACTCGATGATAAGTCTTCTTAGACTTCTACGAGTTTTCCTTCACAACAACATGTTTTTATGATAAAAAACACTATTAGTTTACGTTATACTTAGTTATATTTGTTAAACCACTTTTTATTATGATACGTGGTAATATTATGTTATATATAATTTTATTTTTTACGTTGCATTATATTATGTTATGTAATTGTAACGTAACGATGTGTAAATATATTGAAGTTGTATAAAAAAAAAAAAAAAAAAAAAAAATCGCAATGACGTGGCAAACAGGAAAGAAAAACAATAATTCTTCAAAAGGTGCAAACATGCATTTGAGTGCAGCTATATCAACAACAAATGTCGTCATGATGGAAACTTGCAGAAGATTAATTAATCCAGAATCTTGTACTGAGTAGATGTTGGTTATGTTCACCAGTGAGTTACATCCGGGAATCTTTAAGAGGATTTGGTCATCGTAACAGACAATGCTCCATGTCACGCTCATTTGGAAAGAGTGTTTAAAAGTTCTCCAGCTCAGTTGTAACGTTTAGGATCCTACAGTCTCTTGTTAAACCCGGTTGAAATAATCTGGTCTAAAATTAAATGTAACGTTAAAAATGTGACTTGCATTCCATCTGTATTCAGTTCTGGGATTGTGGAACAACGAATACAGTATTTGGAAAAAATTGGTACTGCCGCAAAAATTAAAATAATAGGAGGTGATTGTGCACGCGTTGCTCAATAAACTACGAAGCATTACTCAACAATTTTAAATACGGAAGATGCCCAAGTTGGTGTTTAACTGAGTATAACAATAATTTTTAATGACATTTAAATCTTTGTATTTTTTGCAAAGCGACATCGGTAAGGAAGGAGGCGTGAACCTCTAGTTAAATGCTCTCCCGCGGTGCTCCGTGATAAGACCGTAAGGACTTCTGGGAGCACTTAAATAACCAAAAAAAAAAAAAAAAAAGAAAGAAACTCGAATACAATTTATCAAATATTAAATGCATTCGTCAATCAGCTTACCACATTAACCTTAGAAAATCTTGTATTTGATACTAAGGAGCCTTTCTTCGGAACAAGATAATAACTTTTATTCCAAAGGTTTTGATAGCTTTTCTGCCTTATTTTTTTTAATCATGATCGTTGTCTTTTTTTGTTTGGAAATTTGTACATACATAATTTGGTAGAGGTTTTCAAAATATTACTTGGCATTTTTAAAACCTCTGGGAAATTATGGTTCTTTTTTCTGACTCTGGTTTACTCCACTTATATAAAAGTATCTAATTAATAAGTATCTTATTTACGTCATTTCTACCTGTTTGTTAAACACGGCTTTTAGAGTGGTTCTCATTGATAAGATCATCCGAGTTTTTTTTCGAGCATCCTACCTTCTTTTAAATTTTAAAACATCAAAACATTTTTATTAAATAAAACTATTATATAATTACTTTTTTTCATTTGAATATGTATTTCATACTTAAATTGTAATAAAGAACCATAACAACAAATTTAATTTTATTGCTTTAGTTTTCACCACTTTTCAACAAAACAACTGTCAGACTTAATGCAGCGAATGGCATAGTAAAAAAAAAAAAAAAAATTATTTGGTATGTGTATTTAGCACCTGAGTTTTATAGTTTTTACAAGCATTTTCATGTTGTCTTTTTTGTCGTGACGGCCGTAGCGAAAAATTCAATTCTTAAAGAACAACAAATAAAATGACGCAATGATGTAAGAAAAAAAAGTATGGTTATTAAAAACCACGTAAATTATGTTTAGAAAATGCACTATAACCTTATTAAAGTCCTCAATCATAGAAATACGATACAATTTTTAACGCTACACAGAAGGACTGAAAATAAGCGTCAAAACACGTTTATACAACCCTAACAACCTTAAAACCATGCTATGGTATGATAAAATGATATTTTAAAATGACTTTTTGCTTAAAAGTATTTTTAAATAATTTTGAGTTTCATATATTTTTTTCCTCTTTTTCGCGTAATTACCCATAAATATAATAGCGATGCATAGCCAATCAGAAAGGCCTCAGCGGTAAATATTCATATTAAAAAAACATCGTTATATAGTAATTTTCCATTACCAATGGAAAAAATTTCAAAACCAAACTCTTTAATTTAAAATAATTAACAAAATATAAATATAAAAACAAAAAAAAAACAACAACACAGTAGCAAAAAAAAAATCACTTAAATTACAATAATTTTTAAAATACAATCTATCTTTAAAAACGACAACTATACAAACATAATTCGAAACACTTCTTCACTTGAAAAGGACTAATTTCATTTTTATCAACAAAAAATATATATGCCTAAGACAATTTGGAAAATGCATTCTTTAAAAAAAGTTTTATAAACTCGACAATGACCAAACGAGTTATAAAATGAAGAACCCTCTGTTCTTGAATAAAAAGATTATAGGTTTAAATTAATTTTTTAAGCACCATTTGATAAGTTTATATAAAATCATTCGCCACCTTCTTCTTCTTCGGATTCGACCATATTTTCTAAGACGGAAATCCTTTCGTCGTTCTTTTTTACGGCATCACACAATAGCTTTATATCATTCGTAATTTTATCGTAATCTTTAATTTTGTCTCTTAATTCCTTTAACTCTTTTTGGTTTTTTTTATCAGCTTCTTTAAGTAATCTTACATCTTCTTTTAAATCATGAACCTCTTTTGAATCCATAGCTGGTTGAGATGCAACTGCAGAGCTCTTCTATGAGGAATAATAATAAAATAACCATAAAATAACTCAAGCATAACTTAATAACAACTTAAATTTAAAAAACTCCTTTTTACCTGTAAATGAGGGGATTCTTTTGAAGTAGCAGCAACTGATGATTCTTCAGCGGTGTGTTCAGCTGTTTTCTTTACGTCGTCAGATTTTTTAGTTTCAGATTTTGCAGCTGTTTTGGCATCTTTTTTGGCTTTTAAACCCTTCAAACCACCAACTTTCTTTAACCCACCAGACGAAACAGCTTTTGTCTTTGTTTTAGATTGAAACAGTTCCTTCATATCTATGCGACGAGGTTCAGCATCTTTTCCCTCAAACCATTCACCAGCTTCTAATGCTGGTTCAACACTCACACAATCTGGATAAAGATCTGATTGGAAAAGTTCACTCTATAATAAAATGGTTGTTTACAATAAAACTAATAAGATATAGGTTAAAAAAAAATTAACAGCAAAATATCAATAAAATGAAGGATGAGTTCGTTGCAAACGAGGAGCGCATAGTGATATCAGTGCAGTTTATGTATGGTATAAATATTATATTATTATAAAATAATAATAGTGATAGTAATAATGATATCAACAACAACAACAATAATAATTTGCGTATGTCTATATATATATATATATATATAATATATATATATATATATATATATATATATATATATATATATATATATATATATATATATATATATATATATATATATATATATATATATATATATATATATATATATATATATATATATAAATACATTATGAAAATTTAGTTTTCCTAAAACTCATTTGAGCCAATAATTTTAAAAGTTAATTTAAATAGCAACTAAATTGTGTAAAAAATATTAAACAATTTTCACATTTTTAAATCACAAATACTTTCAATAAGAACAAAATTCTTTTCAGCAAAATGTCACTTTTTTTATTTATTTTTTTCCTGCTAATTCCGAGCAGTTATATTTTCTTAAATTAAATTTAACAAACAATATTGCTGCAAAAATTATCATTGTAAGTTGGGATTTCTTTTTGGTCCAGATATCAAAAATACTTGCTCTAAGGTTGTTTTTGAAATAAGGAAAACTGTTAGCTTAACACATTGAAATTCAGAAAGCTGATTTATTTGAACAAAAAAACTTTTTAAATGGGCCTAGGCCCCCTCAATTTTATCCATTGGCCCATTTGTGACCTTGAGCATTTTTTTCCGATTTGATAAACCCTTTTTAAAAAACCTATTTTTATAGAACTAATACTCTTAAATAATTTTTGTAACATCCAAAATGTTTAAATGAGACTATCCAATCATACCATCATTTAAGACACTTAGCACTTTGATTCAGATTTTAAAAAGGTTCTTTTCTAATGTTATAAGACAAATACTATGAAAAAAAATCGCTAGATGAGAATGAAAAGGTCAACATAAAAAATACCCATTAAAAGTAAACCCATTAGTAAGATTTAATTTTTAAATAAATTTGTAGGCATGAATGTTTGTACACTTAATTTGACAAGTATAACCTTTTTTTTTAGATGTACAGCCATAACCTTATTTTCAGCACCAAAAAAAAAAAAAAAAAAATTAAAAATGAAACAAAATTGAAAAAAGGAAATTGAAATGTTACCTTTCTTGGAACACAAAACGATGTAGGTTCAATGTAACCAGTTTTTACACTGTGCAATTTGTAGAATCTTGCAATTTCACAAATATTAACATTGACATTGCGTTTAGGTATTGCACCAAGACCTCGTTGAGGTGCATTGGTTGTATATGTATCAATGTAGTAGAAATAGGGCTTTTCATTCACAAGTTCATAATATCTGATATTGCTATCCCCCTATAAGAGTAAGTATACAGATATATATGGCACTAATAAACATTAAAAAAAATATATATATATATTGAAACTTATTAAATTCAAAAAAAGAAAATGAAAAAAAAAAAAAAAAAAGGGAAGGGCAGAAATATTTCTTCAAGTTTACTTTTGGTATTTTGATTATAACTTCTCTGAGACACAACGTAATATGTACAGCAGCATTGTTTAAAAGACTCTTTCGAAAATTTCTTTGATTTTAGTTAATTACTACCAATTTGCATTATTTTATGAGAAAAATAATACTTATTTCATTAGAGAAAAACTTCTTTATCAAAGTTGCAATTAAATAGGAAATAATTAAATATCACTTTAAACTGTATTTAGCTATGAAAATTTAAAGTACTTGTTAAAACTGTTTATATGTGCTATTTAAATTTTATTGAACAAAAAAAAATATATATATATATTAAAACACATGCTCTACTTAGGTTTCACTACAAGCCATAACAAATGAAGTGGTATTAGTTCATAGTGACCAAGCAGCAAAATATAGTACAGTTGCCAAGTGGGCTGCTCTATTCAAAGACAATAAAGAGTCTCAAAGATGATCCCAGCTAAGGGTATGCTCAAG
The DNA here is from genome assembly GCF_038396675.1 of Hydra vulgaris. Classification (NCBI taxonomy): domain Eukaryota; kingdom Metazoa; phylum Cnidaria; class Hydrozoa; order Anthoathecata; family Hydridae; genus Hydra; species Hydra vulgaris. The sequence continues at coordinate 43,945,935 of NC_088929.1, forward strand.
CCATGTACACAGCTGAGAATATCAAATGTATGAATGCCATTATTGAAGAAAACCAAATAAATTATAAAAAATGTACCTAAGACAGTAAAGAAAATTTAGCTGTTTATTTGAGACAAGTTAATGCTAGTCGGGTCAGTAAAGATCAAAGTCTGAGCCAAAAATATTTTCTATATCTTTAAAACAACAGGTATTGTTCAATTGAATTATGTTGAAATAAGGGACATCATTACCAGTCAATATTATGTAAGAAATTGTTTGAAACCTATTCTATGCAAAATAAAAAAGCGAAGTAAACAGGTACCTGTAGGTAAAAGGTAATCAAAATTTTTTAATTTATAATAACACTCAGTTTAAATACAGCCATTAAATGTTAAAAAAAAATATACATAACCAAAAGCTAATTCAAAGTATGCCAAAAGAAGAGTATAAAAAAAATCTAGACTTAAAATGGCTACATAAAAGATGTAACTTTTTATTGATAATCCTAGACATCTTGAACATAAAATTTAAAATTTCTTGAAGGAAATTCTACAAGTTTTTTTGAAGTCAGCATTGTGCCATACTTTCTAACCTTTTAGGTAAGGTAAGAAATAATATACTTAAATAATTATACATAATTAAAATTACTATTAATTTTTTTTTTTTTTTGGATTTTCATATAATTAAACTTTCAGATTTTAAAAAATACTTTACAATACTTTGACAATACTTTTTTATTAAATTGTTTTCAGAAAACAAAATCAGTTCAAATATTTAATATATGTTAATTATATTGGCCTTATCACATAGCACTTTTGTATAATTCCAAAATAATTTGACATTACGTTTAGGTATTGCACCAAGACCTCGTTGAGGTGCATTGATTAAATATGTATCAATGTAGTAGAAATAAGGCTTTTCATTCGCAAGATTATAATATCTGATGTTGCTAAATCCTATAAAAACAAGTATATAGATACTTGCGGCATTGATAACATATGACATTGATAAACATATAAAGTCAAATATTTAAAATATGGTAACTATAATGTCAGTTTCTATGAACCTCCTTCTAGAAGCCATAAACTTGTCATTGCATATATTAGTAGTGAACCTGCCACTTGCTCCGCATGCATTTCTTCGGGCCTTATCACATTGCACTTCAGTATAATTCCAAAATAATTTCATCATGTTGATCTTGGATAATATTTTGCCAAAATAGGTTTATATAAAAATGCTTATATTTAATTTTAGTAGACGATATTCTCAAAAAATAATTAATTCTTTAAATTATTTATTATATATAACTTAATAAAAATAAATTAATTTATTAATTATCTTGATGATATAATGACACAGTGAATCAAAAAAACGCAAAAAATTTAATAAACTATATGTAAAACTCAACATACAACAGTAACATTAAGTTATTTGTGATTATGAAAATTCATTGACAATTTGTTAACAAAAAAATATTAAAACTTATATGTAAACATCAAAATGCCTGAACCAATATAAAAAAAAAAAAAAAATTAAAGATAAAAATAGAACTTTTAAACATAAGTGGATTTAAAATAACTGATTTTTTTTTTTTTGTTATTTCACTTTCCCAAGGCCCAGAAGGCCACTACAGATGAGGAGGCTACTTAATTGTGGTTATAACCCTCTCTCAACTCTATAACTCCGAAACACGAACCTTGACGAACAAGGTCGCTGCGCGGAGAAACAAGTTGAGCGCGGTACTACCAGGGACGTGGTGGGGATCGAACTCAGAACCTCTCGCTTATGAAGCGAGCGCTCTACCACTACACCACTACCGCATATTTACATCAAATAATAGTGGACTTCAACAAACTGCTAAAAATCATTTGCAATGAAAAACCTACTCAAAATAAGAAATGTAACATAGTAAGACTTTTAAAGTAAAATGAAATGACTGGCTTTTTTGTTTCTCTGAACTCTCTGACTAGGAAATTTCAGATTCTAGGAATTAGTAAGGCATAACCCATGGTAACAAAACAAAAATGTTGTTATGACTTTTTTAAAAGCAAAACATGATTATCAAAAATTATGAATTCAGTTATTTTCTTTACATCTTTAGATTCAGCAGCTTAAAAAAAAGTATGATTTCAGTTATTTTCTTTATATCTTTATATTCAGCAGCTTAAAAAAAAGCCTGGTACCAACTTTTAATCATTTTTTCACTAGTTTAATAAATTATTCATGAAATAGCCCCACTAAAAAATCTATAATGGCAAATGTAAACACAAATAAATTACTTTCTGCCAAAATTTTAAAGATTCATCTTTTTTATGTTTTATGAGACTAAAACTATATTTATAAAAATAGCCTAACATCTCTTTTTTAATTAAAAAAAGGTTAGTGAAAGCATAAAATGGTAACGAAACACAAACTTATCTTGACCATTTTAAAATTAAATGATCATCAAAAGTTTAAAAATGAGTTCTCTATATTTTAGATACAAATTAGATCTTTCTAATAGATATCTAAATTTTCAGATTCAGCACCCTCAAAAATAATTCAATACTAATTTTTAGCCACATTCTTCTAGTAGAAATTAAATTATTCATTAAAAATGAAACCACTACAAAATCCATAATAACCAACTAGGGTAAAAATATGGCATTTTAGACTGAATTTTAAAGCATAATAACTTTAAAACTGCATTTTTTTAAATGTTTTATTGATACTTAATTATTTTTAATTCCTCAATTTTTAACCAGTAGTTAATAATGAAGGAACTAAAAATTTCATTAAATTATTACTAATGGAGCTTATATTTGTAATAATTTATAATTTTGCTCTTACAAGCTCAAAATTGTTCTTGGAAGAAGTGCTTTCATTTGAGCAAAAAGCTGTATTTGCAAAAGTCATTACCCCAGGTTATATATTATATTTTCCAGCACTAATGGAATACATTAAAGCTACTGAGAGTACAACTGACCTCAAGTTCAAAAATAGTAAAAAAACTATAAAAAGAAAACAACAACAAGGTTGCCTACCTTGTCAATTTTTATAAAGCCAATTGAAGCAGACATTTCTAAACTGAATTTTTCAGCATTTCCTCAAATTGACTAAACTTAATTTAAACTTTATTTGGCAGTGATTCTTTAATTTTTTTAAACTGTATCAAAATATAATATATGGCTCTTTGCAATCGAAAAGATTCTTGAACACTACTATATATACTTTTAGTTTTTACAATATTTATAAACGAAGTTGCACAAAGTGTTAAAATATATGGCAAAAAAAAAGTTTACTCCGAAATATAAATTACAAACTTGGTATAAACACAAGAGCATATAAAAGAAATATGGTAACTGTTTGATATATAGAAAAAACATCTAACTTACCTTAGCGCTAAGAAAGACAACTTGTGTATCAGCATCATATGTTGGGATTAACACATTATTTGCAGTATCCAAATCTACTTGATCAAGATTATTAATTGAACTTCCGCTCTAAATTATTTGAGATGATAATGTACATTTATTTAAATATCATTATATTTAAGTACAGAGAAATACCTACAATTTCCCAGCATGCATATTGTCTCTCACTCATCTTAGAAAAACCAGTAGAAAAAAGAAGTGTGTCATCAAATGTAAAAATAACACGACTTGGTTTTGACCCTTCGTGACCACCTCCTTCCTAAATATCAAATAATTTTTCTACAACAAATTGTATAAGCTTTAAAAAAAAATCATTTTTATTAGGCCTATCAACTTTTGTCTTCGTTCAGCTTTTCAAATTACATAAAACTATAAAACATGTATATATAAATATAAATATATATAAATATAAATATATATATATATATATATATATGTGTGTGTGTGTGTGTGTGTGTGTGTGTGTGTGTGTGTGTGTGTGTGTGTGTGTGTGTGAGTGCATATATATGTGTATATATATATATACACACACACACACATATATACAGCCCTTGGAATTAGGGTCAGCATTTGGCAATGCCAACCTAACTGCTGACCTAAAAGTGTTTGAGATCAGCAAAATATTGCCAACCCTTTTGGTAATCTCTTTGTTTTAAATTATTTTGCCGACCTGATACCGACCTCTTTAAACAGTAAACTTTAAAACAGTTTGAAGTTGTAAATTTCTTGCCCACCTCATTTTTCCTAATTCTGAGGGTTGCGTATATATATATATATATACATATACATACATATAATATACATACATATATACATACATATATATATATCAGTTTCTCTGTTTAAAATTCAATGCCAGGTCACAAAATAGTGCTGGCCAAAAGGTCATTTTAAGTTTGGCGTGCGCAAAAAACTTATATTTTTCTCTATTAAAATACCGAAAATGCTTTGAGTAAATGTTAGATGACATAATAAAAATAAAAAAACACCGGAAAAACGAATGTATTATTTGAATTCTAGATGAAATAATTAAATTAAAAATGCCATAAAAATTAAACGAAATAATTAAAATAAAAACATTAAGGCAAATGTTTTACTTAATATCTAAATTAAATATCTTAAAAAACCACACAAAACAAATTTAATTCTAGATAAAACAATGCAAAAAAAAAAAAAAAAAAGTTTCATATAAATACAAAACAAAGTAATTAAAATAAAAACATAAAGACTAAATTTTTATTTATATCTAAGACAAGTTTAAGGAAAGTTGAATTTAAATATAGGGCAAGTAATTAAAATAAAAACTGAAAAAAATATACATTTAAACAAAATATTTACTTAAGAACGGCAAGATGAATGTTTTATTTAAGTTCTAAATACAATAGCGCTTCTACGATTTTTCATAAAAGTATTTGATGAACAAAAAAGATAATTTGCAATTAAAAAAACAACACTTTTATTTTTTTTGGCAAGCATTTTTTATGCGCTCACTGTGCGTGTGGGCAAGCATGAAAGCACTGGCTAAACGGAGAAGACAAACAAAAGAGCAAGACAGCAAAAAAATAGGAGCAAACAATAAAAAGTTTTTCTTTTCTAAAAAAGGCATTTGAAATTAAGTAACCAAAAAAAGTGTGCGTGTATAGATACATATTATAAAGATAAACTTAAAAAAAAAATCCTATTTTGCTTACCACTAAACAATCACCAGACCGAGCATCAAATATTCTAAACTTTTTATCTTTACAGCTTGTTACAATTTTATCTCCCTTGCAACTCCATGATGCACTGTAGATTAATTGAGGATGAGATGTTATTTCAACTTCAGCAACCCCTTCTTCAAGATTCCATATGCATACTTTAGGTTCTTGTGAAACACTTAGTAAAACATTAGATGCAATTGGATGCCATGCTAACTGACAACATTTTCGCTCGTGATATTCAAGAGTAAGAAGTGCTTTGCTATCATCAATATTTGTTACGAAACCATTATCTGGAATATCCCATAACTTAATAGTGCCATCTTCACTACATGATGCTAGCATATTATCATTAAAAGGGTTAAACTGTAAATCGAGCACAAACTCTTTGTGAGCAGAAACCTTAGGAAAATCAGGTTCAAGCCGGCCAGTCTAAAAATAAATAAGTGTTAAGTGCAAATGTATTATTATAAGATAAGAAAAATTTTATATGCATAAATTTTTTAAAACTAAAAAATCATCTTTCTATAAATTTGGTATATAAAGTTTACTATTTTAGGAAAAAGGAAAGTAGAAAAATCTCTTTTTTTTATCTGAAAAAAAAAATTGTTTCACAATTGCAGTAAGAATGTTTTTTTTTAACAAAAATTAGTGCCTAATGTTTTCCACATAAACTTCTTTAAAATACTGTTTAAATATACTAAAAAAAGTGCATTTTTAAAAGTTTTTTTATGCAAAAACTGTATATGTGTGTGTACATACAGTTTTTTGGATAATTTGATAATTCGTGTATTTAAGAAATGCACTGAAATAACTAAACTAATAAAACCCTCGGAATTAGGAAAAATGAGGTCGGCAATAATTTGCAGACCTCAATCTTTTATAGGTTGGCATCAGGTCGACAATTTTTTGCCAACCTTAAACACTTTCAGGTCGGCAGTTAGGTCGGCATCGCTGAATGCCGACCCTAATTCCGAGGGTTGCTAATATAATAAGAAAAATTAAAAATAAAAAACTCTTTTAAATGAAACTTTTTAAATACAAATAAAGACATTAATTTTATGCTTTATTTTTTTCTGGTATCTTTTTGGTATCTGGTATCTTTTATCATTTATTAAGATTTTTACTTTTTTAGTTTAATTTAGTTTTTTTTTTTATTAGCTTTTATTTCTTCTTTCAGTTTATGGTTTGTTTATTTTTAATTTTAGTTAAAATTTATATTTGCTTATTCAGAACATTTTTAAAATGCTCAAATTTAAAAAACTTGCAAAGAACTGTGACCAAGTTGTCAAAACAAAATAAAAATATGCGTGGTATATAAGACCTGCTACTGCACGCTTCTCCTGAGAAGGCTTGATAAATATGGCTTGGTGAAAGAATCTATTATATATCAATGTCACTTTATTAAAAAACCAACTTTGTTAGGCTGTTTACCATTTAAAAAAAGTGCTTTTTTAAATGAAGAATTTTTTAAATATCAGTTGCTCAGACTAACAGAAACCATATTTTATTTTTATTTATTAAAAAGTGCACGTCACTTATTTGAACATAGACATAAATAGACAAAGATAGCTCTTAAAGCTTGTTCAATAGGACATAAGCAAAATATGCGCTTCTTTAATAAAAAATTTCAGTGCTAACAAAACTTCTCTTAATTAAAAACCATTAATATCAATGATCACATGACCATGATAACCCAATGACGGCATAGTCAATAAATAGATATTTTAGTATATTTATCTACTTTTTTAATTTTTTAAGAAAGAGATCCATTATAGTCAAGGAGTTTACTTTTTGAGGTTGCAATACTCTCTAACTCCTAAATACGAACCTCGGTGAACAAAACAGCAGCGCAAAGAAACAAATTAAGCGCCGTTCTACCAGGGACGAGGTGGGATCAAACTTGGAACTTCTCTCTTATGAGGCAAGAGCTTGACCACTACACCACCACTTCAAGAGCTTTACCGCTACACCACTCATACTTCTGCCATTAAAAAAAATAAACAACTTTTTTACATAATTTATCTTTTTTTTACAACTTTTTTTTTAATTGACATTAAAATGCTGTCAATTAATCAATAATTTTAAGAAACTATTGATTAATTGACTCGTAAAATCTAATGTTTAAATAACATTTGTATAACAACAATATATAACAAAAAAAAAAACATTTAGGAAGAGAAGTTACATAAATTGTTTTTGTTTGAGAGATAATTGACTTTTAACTATGTTTGGAAGATTGCCAATCAAAAACTCTCATATTTTTCATTAAACAACTCCAAGAAAGTTACTTTACTCCCCTTTTAAAGCTTATTGTGCCCTGTGTCACCTCTTAATATATACTAACAACTTTTGAAAAAACTATAAACATAAAAACTATCTTAAAAATTTATAGAAAACTTTCTTATCTTATATTTGTTTAAAAATTTTAAACATATGCAGAAACCTCTGTATATAGATAAGGCCTTCAAAGGAAGGCATGGGATCACAGGCCATTATATGAACACGCAAATAATAAATTTGTTTTGACAATTTGTTAACATGTTTTTAGAATTTGAAAATTTCAAAAATACGCCAACAAAAACAGTAAAAAGAAATAAAGAAGTAAAAAATTTCTTAATCTATTTCTTATGATTATGAAAAAATTATCTAGACTTACTTAAAAAACAAATTTCAATAAGGAGACTAAAAAGTTGTTGTTTATAAAATCTAAAAGTATTTTTTGTTAAACAACACTAATTATAAAAATTACATACTCATATAATTATGTATAACATAAATTAAAAAATTATATACAATTTTCTTTGATACTTTAAACAAAAATTATTACCAGTAATTTGTTAATTTATTTAAAAGCGCTTTGCTGATATAAAAATTATTAGTAAAGATAAAAGTTTCAATGTTATTTATTTCTAACGTTTAATTCTAACGTATAAATATATTATAAAATCTATTATTCAATGTGTTTTTTTATAAACGTAAATTGCCATGGTAAAACCGTCAAAATAAAGTTATTATTTGTGCGGTCATATAATGATGTGCAATCTCATGCTTTCCTGTGAAAGCCTGATAGATATATAGTAGTCAACTTTTACAAAAACAATATGTATGGTATATATAACTTAACTTTACATAACTTATAAAATATAGACTTACAGAATATAAAGATATTTCTTATAAAGCATAGATTGTTGTGTTAAATAGTATACTAACTGAAATGCTAAATAAAGATAGAAATATGCATCACTAAACATATATAAGGTGAAGCAGCTTTTAAAATTTTAAAATAAACAAAATTTAAAATAAACTGTATATATATATATATATATATATATATATATATATATATATATATATATATATATATATATATAAAGCTAACCAGAAAATTAAATAATTCTAAATTTCCAATCATGTTTTAATATATTATTTATAAAAACCAAACAATATTATTTGTCACCATATAGTATAAGACCTTTGCAGTGGATGCATAAGTACAGGTGCAATGCACTTGTACTGTGCATCAATTGCATATATATTATCAGGATAGCAGTACTTGAAGGACATTTTATGATAAATGTTACTGATACATCATATAGAAATAGCTACCATGGAAAGAACTTCAGTACATACATAGACTGAAAAATATTTTATATTATTTAGTAGTCCTTAGTATACAACTACATATACAACAAAAAAGTTTATAATGCTATGCTTCAATTTTAAATAATTTTTAAAAGTATTTTACTGTTTTTTTTTTAAAATTAGACATGAGTATGAAGTGTAAATGACACGTTTGTCTTGAAAATAATTAGCAATTAACTTTACCTTAATATAATTTATAAAATATAGATATAATATAAAAACATTTTTAATATAGCATAAATTTTTGTTTTAAATAGTGTGCACTAACTGAAATGCAAAATCAATCCCATATATATGCACAAATATGCATTACTAAAATACATAATGCACATATATGTGAAACAGCGCACTCAATTTGATATCAATACGAGTCTAGTTTGGCAACAAGTCTAGTTGGGCAAATTGTATTTATAATATAAGATTTGTTTAATTTTGAGTTAAAACTGTCTACTTACTTTTTCAACAGGAATGACAATAAATGCCCCACCACCACCAACAGTGATGCAACATGCTATAAACTTTTCGTTGGCAGCAATAAAATTACCATCTGAAGCACTGTTTGTTGGGTTAAAACCTTCATAACATTCCTCTTTTTTTCCTGCTTTACCGAATACATGCCTGTATTTAGAATTTCTTACTATACCACTCATGATGATTAAATTTAATGAAAAAGGTTAATCGAAAAAAATAATAAATATATTCGGTAGCAAAAAAAAAGACTATAACCGCCGCTTCCAAATCGCCGCCGATCTTACTTCACTCCTCCCTTTTTCAGTATATATAAGAAGACTGGTCTTGAGGCGTCAAAAGAATAACATAACATTGAATAACAATGCTATTATGTTGTTTTCCCATATATGGCAAAGTAAGTTTAATGCTTTATGATAGTGCAATTTGTAAAATAAAAAAAGTATAAAACTTGAAACAAGATTTTTTAACAAGTTCTTTAAATTCCATCGTAATATATATGTATATATATATTTTTGTGTATATTAAATGTTTAATCACGAGTTAGAAAACTCAGCCTGCTGAGCTGGCAATCTCTTTACACTTGTAATAAACTAATTATTTTTTTTTATTAAATAGTATTATCAACTAAAAGCTGATGAGATTAATGAATTTTGGCAACTTCTCAAGGAATATTTTTTCTGTAGATTTTCAAGTTAATTTTTATTATAGAGTATGACTCATAGACGCAATAATCATTTAAAATATTGGCAGGCGAATTTAAAAAACTTAGACAAAACTTAGAAATCAAAAATTTCAAATAATTTCAAAGATTTCATAAAACAATTATTTTATTAAATATATTCATCTCTAAGTGTTACTAAAATGGTTTTTGAAAAGCTTTAGTGAAATTTTGACGCGTAAAATACTACCACGGAATTTTTTTGAAACTAAACCAACCTCCGTAGAGGATTTTTTTTTTTTCCATAATCGTTTTCATCACCCAGTTTTGTACCCATTACCTACTATTGCATCTAGCATAAAAATATTGTATCTACCGACTAACACCGTGAATGATATTAAAACAACAACAACAATAACAACAACAACAAAAACAATATATATATATATATATATATATATATATATACTTACATACATGGCGCTCTTTATATGGCTCAGTGTAAATACATATATACTGGTGCTTTTTAAAACTGTATTAACTAGTTAGATCAGTGAAGAGCTTTGTCAAATAGAAAAGAGTAAAAAAGCCTTCGGTTTTAAAATTGGGTGATATTGCAGAAATATTCGAAAAAGAAAACCGCCATTTTGAAGTTTGAGTTTAAAAAAAAAATTAATAATGAATTCTGTAGAGGACAAATATATGATTAGTGCATTGTGATGTCTGAAAATAATAGTGTCAAACGTGGATAAAAGCTTTTATATTACCTTTTGTATTACCTTTACCATCTATATTTATTCTTGAACTCATGTTTGACTGAAAGGACCTTTAAAGACCTTGACATCACTTATTACCACTATTACTAAGGAATATTAGCAAATAGTAATGTCCGGTTGATTTTTTGACACCGTTAATAAATAGTTTACAAACTGTCTTACGTTTAGTTTACTACAAATCTGTATTCTCTAAGAGCATAAGAAACGTCTGTATAAATCAACATTAGACACTCTAACATTTAGGATAGAGCAGGGCTGCTTGTGAAAAGGGGCAAGTTTTGCAATCTCGAAAACTACACATCACCTGACAAAACATCTAACGGATAAAAGTTAGGCAATAAGAATAGTGACACAATGCGTAACAAAAAAGTTGTGCATTGTGAGGGGAGTTATGTAGTAAAATTTTCAACTCTATTAAAATAAATTAAATTTAAATTCATTGGCATGTTTTAAGTTTTGTTAAAAAACATTGTAAAATATAAAAGTTATGACCATACAAAATTTACAGCCCCAGCATATTTGGGGGTCTGAAATTTCGCATGGTCATAATTTTTATAATTTAAATTATATAATAGTTTAATAAAATTTAAAACCTGTCGATAAATTTAAGTTTAGTATAAGGTAGTAAAGTTGAATATTTTACTACATAACTGCCTTCACATTTGGGCAGGGGGCGGCCCATAATTATGGATTTGGGGTATAGGTCCGGGCCTCCATCATTGCCATTTTTTGTAAAGACACCTCATTTTGTATAGACAAGAACATACTTAAGTATAGAGTTAGCACAATACGTGAAAGTGTCATATCTGAAACATCAAAAAATCCAGTGTGCACCGCTGCATGCTCTTAGTTTTTTTTAACATCAACAATACTAAGAAATACATTTTCAATTCTCAATTTAGTAAGGGGTCGTCCATATAGTACATAAAGCTCATAGAGGGAGGAAGAAAGGTCTTCAAATAGCGTACGAAAACGTATGGGGGGAGGGGGAGGGTTTAAAATAAAAGTACGTACGCACTTACGCACTAATTAAAATTATTCCTTAGAAATGTTTGTTTTTGTAATTCATCACAATAATCAAGTACTTGTTAACAACTAAATATTTTGGAATAAATGACAACTTTAAAAAATAATAATAATAAAATAAAATCATACCGTCTCATCGTTATCCATATATTGCCAGCTAACCAATAGAAAAGTTAATTTTCTGAGTAAAGATCCAAGTTTTCCAACATAAAAAGATGTATGGTATAGGAGCGGTGATGGTATAGTGTCCCTCTATGTACACACATACCACCCCTTATACACTGGACCTGAGTCAAACTTGCTAGTCAACACGTAAATTAACTTTATTAAAATTATTATTTGGTGCAAATATATATATACAAATATATTTATATATATATATATATATATATATATATATATATATATATATATATATATATATATATATATATTTATATAAATTCTCCAGATGTTCAAAAATAATATTTTACATTGGAATGCGGTAAAATGTTTTTGTAAAATTTGTAGAACTTAAATTTGTTTATTATTCTTACGAACCATGTCATTTTTACGAATTTATAAATGCAATTGTTGTTTTTTTTACGGTAATTATGAAAGTATTTTTTCTTTTTACGATATTTACGAAGTAATCATTGTAAAAATAACATTTTTTTCTTTTTTTTGTTTTGTTTTTTTCTTTAAGATTTATATTTTCATTTTCTACAAATAATTTTGACTCAATCAAATAGCAATCACAAGTCTGATGAGTCTTGCAAACCAGACTCATTATACTTGTGATGAATCTGGTTTGCAATTTGATTGCAAACCAGACTCATCGAAATTGAATATATGGAAGGTCTTATCGCCTAAACTCACACCCTGTAAATATCCATGGCTAACATCACCCGAAAGGACCGAACAAATCCTTTTAGATGGGCATTATATAGACCTAGTGTGAACATTTAGAGCTGTTTTTGAAATCTTTTAACTGCGTCCGAGCCATTTTTTTCATTTTTAAGTTTCAAACATCCCAGAAGGTCAAATAATTATTGGAAATTAAAAAAAATGAATTTCATTTGAATTTAGTTACTTTGTAATGACTAAGCATCAGCAATGATTTTATGCACGCACGCACGCATGCATGCACTAACTTTTCAAATTAAAAAGGGTTAAATCCTTCCCTGTCATCCCCCTTCCATTGGCATGAAGTACACAATAAGATTATGTACACAAAAAAATTGTGTACACATAAAGATTATCATGAAATTTATAAAATAAAAAACATTCATAATTATTTTTCCTTGTTGAATGAAGATCATTTTTTAAAATGAAGACATAAAGCATCAAAAATGCCAAATAAAGCAAAAATACATGAAGAATGCAGAAAGTCTGTTTGTTTTCTTTGCATGAGGAAAGGAGACCGAGAGTTAAATGACTTTATCATTGGAAGAATTCACAAATTGTTGAAAACAGACATTGACTTTGCAGATGAAAGAGTCCCACAGGCTATTTGCAATGCTTGCCGAACTCTCTTGCAAAAAAGAGATGCTGGGGACATGAGTGTTTCACTTCCTGCAATCTACAACTTCTCTGAAATCATTGTCAAGCCTTTGACACGAACATCTGGTCCATGTGACTGCCTCATTTTCCAAATAGCAAAACTCAAGCTCAACCAGAAACATCCCTTGGCACCAAAAGAACAGAACAGAAACCTTGACCAAGGTGAATCTTCTAAGCCTAGCCCTTCACCAAAGTCCCGCTTGCAGTCATCAGAGAAAAGATGCGCACAATGTTTGTCCATTCTTGCAAGAGGTTTCAGACATTCATGCACAATCGGAACAAGACACCAAAACTTGCAAGCATTGGTCCAGTCAGATCCTGTTAGTGCTGAGCAAATTGCATCTGCCATCATCAGCTCAAAGGATGCATCTCCTGGTGGAAGTGTCCGGCTGAGTCAAGCAAGAGGAGGGCAGTTATTTCCATTAACACCAGGTAATAATAAACTTCTGTGGGAATCACTTTTACTCATAACTATTGTTGTTGTAATCATTCACAAGTAACAAAAAGTTGTTAAATTTATTTCATTTGCTTTTTAGGCCCAGCATCTGCACGCAAATCAACCAGTTCAACACTTACAATGCAAAGCTTGTTAAATGTTCAGTTGAAACAGGACTATCCAACACGGGAATGCAACAACTTGCCTCAACACTTAACAAAGCAACAGAAACTCGACTAGTTGAGCCATTTTTCCAGCAAAAGTTTGCTGGTGTAGGAAAATCGTTGAATGATTTCTTTCAACTATCAGTTGTCAACATTTCAGCAGAAAAAGGAAAAGCTGAAGAGAAGAGAACAATCATTCACTGCAAAAATCTTGAGGACTTAACCAACAAAGTGTTGTTGTCAAGGGAATACGGCTCCAATCATTTTGTCAAGCTTGGCATTGATGGAGGAGGATCATTCTTGAAAATGAGCTTAGCAGTTATCAAGGTAACTGATGAAGATGATGAAACAAGAAGTCCTCAACAAAAAAGTCTTCGCTTGCTGACAAGCTCATCTGCCCGAGACACAGGTGTCAAATGGCAGCTCATAGTTGCCATCGCTGAAAATGTTTCTGAAACATATGAGAACGTCAAATTGATGATGAACATCATTCAATTAAATGATGTTTCTTTCTGCATTTCACGCGATCTCAAGATGGCCGACATCATTTGCGGAATTCAATCCCATTCAAGCAAACACCCTTGTTGCTGGTGCAACATTGATTCTGACAATCTCTCAGAATGTGGAACATCCAGAAGTTTCGGATCAATCAAGGAGAGATTTGAAGCCTATGTTGCAGCTGGATCGGATACAAAATCAGCAAAAGATTTTGACAATGTAATCCATCCACCACTGATTAAAATGGATAACTCAACACTCATTTTGGATGTGATTCCACCAATGGAACTCCATCTTCTTCTTGGAATTGTCAATCATCTTTTCAAGAATCTTTCTGAGTTATGACCTGGTGCCAAAGAATGGCCAACTTTGCTGCACATTCAGCTCCAGCCATACCATGGCGGACACTTTGCTGGCAATGAATGTCATAAGCTTTTGCAAAACCTTGACATTCTCCAAAGAATGGCAGAAAAAGCTTGTGCCTATCAAGCATTTGGTTTCATTGAAACTCTAAGACATTTCAAAGAAGTTGTCACTTCATGCTTTGGAACAACTCTGCAGGAAAATTATAAAGAAACAATTCAGAAGTTTAAAACTTCTTTCCTATTCTTGCCAATATCGGTGACACCTAAGGTCCATGCTGTTTTCTACCATGTTTCTGAATTTGTAGAAAAACATCAAACCTCCCTCGGAATCTTCAGCGAACAAGCAACCGAAGCAATGCATTCAAGGTTCAAGGTTCACTGGGAGCGGTACAAGCGCATCCCAACTCATCCAGAATATGGAAAACAACTCTTCAATTGTGTTGTTGACTATAACAGCAAGCATCTGTAACAAACAAGACCTACAAACTCAACTTTTTTAGAAATATATGTTTTGGACTAAAAAAAATTAGAAATTGTAAATTTTAGAATTTTTTCAGAAATTTAAAAACTGTTTTTGGATTATGCATTTTGTGAAGAAAGCTTTTAATTCTAGTCTCAAATTTGTAATATGTAAGAATCTGTTTATTTTTTATCATAAATATTGTCCAGACCAAGCAAGTTGTGAAAATATACTTTATGGAATTTTACACTTTGTGGTTATTTTACCATAGAACGTTAAAATGAGAAAAATGGCTCTGACAAACTTTTGGATGTTTGAAATGACTTAAAATTATTTTATTATGATCTCTATATACCTACAACTTACAAAAATCACTGTAATTTATGATTTTGAGCTGTTTATTTTTTTGGAAAATCTTGGATTTTGGTTATTTTCACTATATAACTTAAAAATGAAAAAAATGGCTCGGACGTAGTTAAAAGATTTCAAAAACAGCTCTAAATGTTCACACTAGGTCTATATAATGCCCATCTAAAAGGATTTGTTCGGTCCTTTCGGATGATGTTAGCCATGGATATTTACAGGGTGTGAACTATGTTAATTACATGGTGCTGCTAATTGTTCAAACCAATCGTAAATTATAGCTGACTGTGTGGTCACTGCTCTTGAAGTTTGCATGCCGCTTACTTTTCTTTGGCCAATTTGTTTGCGGTATTTATTCACGAAATTGGAGTACCATTTTTTAGTTAGTTAGCCGTCTTTGAATAAACTAGTTTGATTTGATTCTTTTTAATAATTTTCAACAACAGTAAAATGCCTTTTCTATTCAATAATAACCGCTTCAGTAATGCTGCTCATCTTTCTTAGCGCTTTTGTTTTATCAAAAAGAGTAGATTTTGCCACATTATAACATTTAGCAGTTTGTGTATATGACATAAGAACGTCGGTATACAAGAGAAATGCACTAAATCCATTTTTGGCAGTATGGAGTTATTTATACCACTATTTAGTATTTTAAATTCTCTTTCGTTTGATATACCACACAAATTTAATAAATCAATTATTAATGAGTTATTAAGATTTTTTATTTCAATTGTTACACAAAACTTATTATTTTAACTAATACGCAAAAACTTATTTGTTCATTATCTCAAATTGATATTTTTGGACAAAGTGCATTTCCGTTGTATACCGCCGATTAGCGAGTTATAAAACTTTTTATTAAAACCATCCGGAACTAACTTACGTCCGGAATTAGGGAGTTTTACGGTATACAACTATTTCTAAATTTAAACTTTTAAATTTTATATTAAAATAGGGGAAGGAGGGAGGGATATTTTAAAAGAGTTCGTAATTTTCAGGGGATAAGGTGAGGGGGAGGGGGATAAGATGAGGGGGCAGGGAGGGTGGAATTAAAAGTACGCATGATGACAGGAGGAAGAGCGAGGGTCAAATTTTTAAATATTTGACGTACGAACTTAACGGACAACCCCTAAAATATAAAAATAGACTTTTAGAATAAAAAAACTTTCGTTAGGTTTCGTTACTTACTTTTCTGAATCAAAAGTTTGAAAATATTTTCTTACTTTTAAATAATTATTATTCATTTATCAATAATAATAGTTATAATAAATGAGGAGTGGACTTGCAAAACCTGATATTTCACTTTTTTGTCATTTCGAGATAATTGGCAAAAACTGTTTTCAGAAAATCTGTTTGTTATGCAGTTGTAATTGAAACACTATTGTATGCATATTAATTTGTGATAGAAATATTGGATTCTGCATGTCCTGAATTATTTTCCTGATGCAAAATTACAAGAGCTATCCAATGGTGTGCGCAAGTCAGATTTTTTGAAAAAGTGAATTATCAGGTTTTGCAAGTCCATTCCTCAAATGTAAACATTTATATTGATTGTATTATATTTATATTAAATATAAATACTTTCTTGTATTGTGAACGCTCATTAATTTTAGAAATTTATTATAAGTTTATTGTTTAAGAAACGTCAAATGACATTAGGTTTTTCCTCATATTTTAATGTGGTTAATTCAAGAAATTTACTTTAATATTTCCAGAGACACTGTTTTTACTAACGTGTTGTTATTGTAAACTATCTGACTGCGAATCTTATTATATACAAATACCAAACCTTTTTTATATAAAATTCGCAACCGTAAAGCGCTCCCTGGCGGATTATAAAAGGTGATTTAAGCAAACATAAAATTTAATCATTTATAAAGAAAAACTTTATTTATTTAGAAAAACTTATTGTTATTAAAATTTATATAGAAATATTATTATTTAAATTTATATAGAAATATTAATATTTAAATTTATATAGAAATATTAATATTAAAATTTATATAGAAAAACTTTTAGTCATTATTTTAAATGCAAAATGCTAGTTACTTTTTAAAATTTATAATAAAATATATTATTCAAGGAATGTGACTGAGAGAAACGTTTTGTTCTTCCTAGTATTGACAATTTTTATTTATTTTAAATGGTTTAGCAAGTTTACTTTACTATATTCTTTAATGCAAAAACCAATTTCCTATATTTAAAATCTCCAAAATACTGTTTAATTATGACTGAATCTGTGTGGAAATATTTTTCATGGAAGAAAGATTGTTTACAAGTTAAAATGTTAAGAATGTGCAAATAAGTTATTAAGTTTTAAGGGCTCGTCAACTAGTGGATTAGTAAAACATTTGCTGTTTGTCCATAATATTAATATTAAGAAAGGAAACTTAAATGACAATCAAATTGTTGGTCCAAGTAACTTTGAAATAATCCCTGTAAAAATGAGTAAGTCTTTCGCATCTTATTTTTTTAAAAAACAGTCTTCTGCAGAGATGGCTTTACCAGATCTGCGGCCGTTGATGGATTTTCAATCCACGGAATATGAAAGAGCGAATTCATTCGTCAAGCGTAAAGTGAAAAAGTTCATCTTTCTAAAGGTAATGAAACTAATTCACAAATATTGTGCTGTGGGAAAAAATAAACTTATTCTTAAAATAAAATTACATAAAGAAAAGAGTGAAAAGTTTAGTCTTACGTTTGATGATCGGACGAGTCATTGCCATTAAAAATACTTAAAAATCAATATTCATTTCAATAAGTTATTTCTTGATTTAGGAATGGTTAAAATTCATGAGAGCTATACAGCTAAAGTAACATTTGACCTAGTTAATAAAATTTTTTTAGAGTTTAATTATTTTTTTAGATGTTGTTGCATCAACCATGACGCTCCTAATGCTGTGTTTAAATTTGGGAAATGTCTGATTTTATACATCAGTTATGTTACAACCACAGTATGCACTTGCCTGTAGTAGACTTTATTTAAAAAAAATGAAAATCCTAATGTTCGTTACGTTGATTCTTTAGAAAATTAATTTAGTTTTTTCAGTGACAACTCTAACATATCTTAAAGTGATAATCTAAGTGATTTCAAACCCTAAATATGTGAAAGAGAAGATATAAATGCGGCTTTACAAATGATATGAAAAATAGCTACGTTTTTTAAACTTTCGCCATAAAGAAACCATTTTTTTGTAAAATCAATTTTTAACAGATTCTTGAATTATAATTTTACATTTTCTTTTTCTTTTTTTTCTTTTTTTTTTTAAGGCGTTTAAGCCGTTTAAACTCATTAAATCCGATATGTTTAAAATATGATAAAATATTAAAAAATAAAGTTAGATTATTATGTTACTAGCAAAAAAGATCCCTAAAACGTGTTGTAGAGATCCCAGCTAACACACTGCGTAAGGCTAACGTAGTGCTAGTTGGGATGATAAATGTAGTGCTAGCTAGGATACACACGCAAAATTGATCTACTATACTATTAGGCTTTTCCTGCAACCATTCTCTGCAGATAGTAGTAAAGAAAAAGACAAATATATACATAGAATAAACAAAACAATTGATATAAAATTTTCAAAAAATATAAACTTAAATTAAATTACATATAGAAGACAGTAATTTATGTATTAAAAACTATTTATTACTGACTAAGCAAAAATTACATTAAAGTATACTGAACATCAAATAAATAAAATAATAAAGGTTACAATTGATGCCATTTTCCAGCAGGCAGGAAAACAAGAATCAGTCAAGCACTAGTTTAGAGAGAATTGAAGAGAGTTCTGAAAAACAATTTTGTAAGACTATGACAGGATTGCTGTCTGGACCACAAGCCATAGAAGAGTTTAGTTATGATATGACTTTAGCAATGGAAGCTGGAGTAACTTTAATGTCTAACAATGGGTTAGCTTGTTTAACTGGAATGGAAGGAAGAGAATGGCCATAAGATTCGAGAGTTAAATTAGAAAAAAAGTTCTTTGCAAATAGTTCAGCCTTTACCTTGGAGAGGTAATAAAATCAGTCCCATGAATGAGAGATGGAATACCAGACCTACCTTTGTTAAAGACGCTTTTGGAAATTTTTTAAAAGTCTCTTAGACTTAATGAAATGAGAATACTGGAGCTGAGCATTAGACAGCACCTTTTTACATTAATTTCTTGCAAGAATAAATAGCCGTTTGTTCTCAAGAGAGTTATTCTGTTGAAAAAGATTAAAAAATGATAGATATAGAAGGATTCAATCCTAATTTCTCGACAAATAGTTGAATTAATGCGTATGCATACTCCCAAGCCAAGTATGTGAGTTGCAAAGTCTTTGCGTATCAAAGAATAGTAGCCATCAACATTGAGATCTTTAGCAGGAATATTGGAGTTTAAATTAGTTTCACTAAGAGCGAGCAAGTCTAGTGAGTTTTGCAAGAATTAAATTATTCAATTAATAGAATAATGAAAAAGATTCAACTAATAGCTTTGCAGACCATGAGTATTTGTAAAAGATAAATTAAAACAGTTAGGTGGTGGGGATCGTTTTTTATATTTAATTTTATGGGTTACTTTTGGAATGGTTTAAGTTTAAAGAGAACTTGAATCGTTCGTAGATAAAGCACGGCCTTCTAAGCACTCTATTCAAATATTTTACAGCTGTTTCTGGCATCAACCTCATTGAGAGCTACATCAGAGTTCGGTAAACCTTACTACCAGCCAACCTCAGAACCATTAAACTGAGTTTTAGAGCTGTACGCTCATTAGGAGATAACATAAAGAGTTGCATAGCCAATATTAAGGAGACACAGGCCAAAATCTATGAGTAGAGTTAAAAAGATCGAGCATTCATCACCCTAGCATTCATCACCCTAGCATTCATCACCCTAAGCAGGAAATAGTATAAGACAGAATTACATCTACGCCAGCCTAATAGATGAAAGTTATGATAGAAAATTTTAAAATTTTATTTTCACAGTTAAAAATCTTTTTTGCTGAATTAATTTTTTTGCTATAACTATATACGACCAGATTTAAAAAATTGAAAATATATTGTGTTTAGGGGCGGATTTGAAACTTTTTAATAAATGCATAATCTTTGAAAGTCTATTCCAAACCAAAATTATTTTTTTCGGTTTGGAATAGACTTACAAAGATCCGTATTTTTACGGGTCCGGTCAGCTTGTAAATTTAAAAGGAGGAGTTAAAAGACCAAATCCCAGTATTGACAAAAATACATAATTAGTTGAGTTTAGATTATTTGACTGCCGATTTCGACATAGATGAATTCTATTTATTATCGCTAAAATGGTAGTGACATGAGGCATAATATTTATTCAGAAGTAATGGCCAATATTCACAGGGACCAACCTCGTAGAACTCAATAATTTGATTGCTACACGCCCTGTCACCAAAAATACACCGACCAAAAAAAAGTTCAGTTAAAATTTAAAATAAGTTTTAAATAAATAGTTAGTTTTAAACATTAGTTTCAATTTTAAAACGAATATTATAACGGTTCTTACTGACAAAACTTTATTTTTTAGTGTTCTTTTAGTGTTCAAGTTTCCGTGTTTTTAGTGTTCAAGTTTTCTATATTTTTATTCTTTACTTTTTAACGATATCTTTATTTTTAATTTCTCTATTTTTTATACATTTGTATAAAGTTTGTAATAAAGAATCAAAAATGTATAAATATATATATATATGTCTTAGAGCCAATGACACGGAGGAGGAGGGAGGGGGAGGGGAAGCCGGGGAATGCGTGCTCCCATACATTTTTTCCAAAAGACCTCTACTTTTTTTTATCAAGAAAATATATAAGACTTTTTATATACTACAGCTTTTTAAGATATAATGGAGAACTTGAAAGTTGTAATTGAGAAACGTAAGATGTAATTTAGAACATGAAAGTTGTAAATAAGAAATCGCAAGATGTAATTGAGAACATAATAATTGTAATAAAGAAAAGTTTATAATATAGCTTTTAAGAATATAGTTCTTTGTATTTTAAATTTGTAATTTACTTTGTAATTTAAGTTTGGATCCTAATTTGTCAAGGTGACCAAATGGGTTGGTTTTCAATAAATAATAATATACTATCAATAAAATAAATAAATCATGAAAAAGGTTTTTGCGGTATTGGTGGTACCTGGAAAAATCCTATCAGGTGTCAGTTAGAACCAAATCCTCTAAAGATTTTTGGATGTAACCCACTGGTGAAACATTACCATTATCTACTCATTACAAGATTCTGCATTAAATGATCCTCTACGGGTTTCCACTTTGACGAAATTTATTGTTAATCCAGCTGCAATCAAATGTTTGCACCATTTGAAGCAGCTATTTTTATTATTGCTCTTCTTTCCTGTTTTTATTTACATTTTTCTATTATAAAGGTTCAAACATGTTTCATCCAACCAAACCTATCTGACGACCATTTCTAGTCAGTTCTTTAATGTTTCCAACATATTCAGCTCTTTTTTGTTTGTTTTCATTACTGTTGCTTGTAGAAAGTACCTTGCGCACATTTTATTAATGAAAACAATCTGCATTCAAGGTAATTGGCGGTTTTTGTTGTGTTTACGCTAATAGTAAACTGTCTTAATACTTTTGATTTGATAAATTGTTATAATTATTTTTTTTGATCTTCAGCCAATTTTTTTTGTTTAAAAACAACCTTTTCCAACAAAATTTGAATCTCCGCTGCAAACCCAAATGAAAGCTAACTTATATTTGAACCCTAAATTTTGCGCCAGAGTCACCTATCGCCATTTCGCTCAACATACTCAGCAACTCCTCTTCTGTCATTCGGCGAAGATAAAACGTAATATTTTCTTTCAACTTGTTCGGTTGTATGTATTTCATGCCGACAAAATTGGACAAATTGGTTCTGGTTGTTCCAGAAGCTGATGTAAACTAGTTTGGTGAAATAAATGCTGACATGGATTTAATTTAATAACAGACTTTCGAGTCATAGTGTATTGACAAATAACACAACGATCTTTCAGTTTCATTATTATTGCTGGTGCGTACAAATGCTTAGTTTGATATTATTAACTTATTCATACTCATGTTCCTTTATAATGACCTATAAGCTTACATAGTGATTTTAAATTACAAATTATGTATTCTCATTTATATGTTACGATTTCTTATTTACAACTTATGCATTCTTAATTACATATTAGGATTTCTTATTTAAATGTTGTTTCTCAATTACATTTTACGATTTCTTAATTACATGTTGTGTTTCTTAACTACATACTACGATATTACAACTTTCATGTTCTCAATTACATCTGGAATTTTTTTCTTTCGTACCAAATATTACGAAACATTTAAAATCGTCGATGTTAATTTTGCAAATGCTAGTTAAAAAATCAAGCCTTTCGCAAATGGAATAACAAAATAAAACTATTTTGCTACATATAAAAGCGTTTACGAAAGTCGCACTCGCGAAACGAGCTCTTTCACTAAATAATGTTTTGAAGTCTATAAAGAAAGTTTGTTCGCCAATCGGATTTGTAAAAAATAAAATCTTTATATACCAAAATGTCTATAATAAAGTTATACTTTTTCTATTTAGAACCAGTTTTTAACAGAAAAAAACTAATGAAACGTGACATAATAAATATATTTAATTAAGTTTTATGAATGAAATACGTATAAATTAACTAAGTATCTAAAATACTTATATTAATTATATAATAATAATTTGGAGACTATGATTTCTTGTGTTGGTACATTCCAGTCATTTACAATTCTATTAGTGAAAATTTTTGTCTGATTGTGTTATTGACTCCTTATGCATTTTTAATTTATGACCTCTTGCTTGAAAATTAGTATTAAAATATTCAAATCGGTTAAGCAAATTTAGTTCGTCAATTTGTTTTACTAATTTGAACATTTGGATTAATTCACCTTGTCTTATAAAATATATAATAAATTTTGTAAACTATATATATATATATATATATATATATATATATATATATATATATATATATATATATATATATATATATATATATATATATATATATATATATATATAATATATATGTAAAAAAAAATATATGTTTAAAAAAAACTTAGTATATGAAATATACTATGAAATATACTTTGTATATTTCATATACTAAGTTTTATTTTATTCTGATTCACACCCGACAAGGCAAGCCACAAAAATATAAATATTATTAAACTTTTTTTATATGACAGTATTTTTTTATATGACATTTTTTTTATATGACATTAGTTATAAACTTTTTTTATGTGACATTAGTTATAAACTTTTTTTATATGAAAGATAAATATTCGGTATAAATACAGTTGTCCCCCGGTTAACGAACTTAATTCGGAGTACGAACTAGTTCGTTATCCGAAATGTTCGTTAACCGAAACGCGTTTTCCCATAGGCCGCCATTAAAAAATTTTTAATTGGTGGATTTTGCCGAAATAATGGGGGAAAAAATTCAAAAAATTGTCCAACTTGATAAATAAAATAGGCAAAGGTGAAATGATTGA
The DNA here is from genome assembly GCF_038396675.1 of Hydra vulgaris. NCBI lineage: Eukaryota > Metazoa > Cnidaria > Hydrozoa > Anthoathecata > Hydridae > Hydra > Hydra vulgaris. The sequence continues at coordinate 43,969,944 of NC_088929.1, forward strand.
AACCTGAGATTTATGCACTTTTAAAAATTGAAACAAATTGAAATTGTGCATGAAAATTGCTTGTCAAAGTTTTAGAAAAAACTAAAAATTGAACATGAACATTGCTTATCAAAAAATGAAAATTCAACAAGAAAATTGCTTGTCAAATTTTTACCAAAAAATTGAAAATTGAACATGAAAAATTCGCACAACCATTCACCTCCCAGGCTTCCATGACACTCACAAAACTGAGGGGGAAATGCTGGACGGCGCGCCCGATCTTCACGCGCGTGTGCACGCCATTTGGCGGTCCCGGTTCGTTAACCGAGTTCCGGTTCGTTAACCGGGGGAGGATTTTGGGCAAACTTTCGGTTCGTTAACCGAAAGTTCGCTAACAGGGGGGTTCGTTAACCGGGGGACGACTGTATTCAAAACATTTTTTAGGTAGTTAACCTACCATACTTATCACGTATGCTGTCAATTTAGTACTATGCAGATAAGTGTATTAATAAGTTAAAAAAAGAAAACTACTTCATCTAACTTGTGTAGCTAAGTGGCTAATAAAATGATCAACATCAATAAGTTGACTAACATCAACAAGTTTAATTATGTGAATAAAAGAACGTGGTACTTGATCGTGATATTACTATATTATCTCTTGGTATTTGATCGTGATATTACTATATTATCTCTTGGTACTCAGATCCCCTCAGAATTGCAACGTTTATTTAGAGGTTTCAAGTTTAATAAACTTAAAAATATCTGATCTTTTTACTTAAAAATTTATACTAGGCTATTTTCAGAGGTGACAAATCCAATGAAATGATCAAAAACGAAAAAAATGTTATTTAGTACCTGCATTTATCAATTTAAATAAATTTTTTGTTTCATTTGCTTTGATCATTCTGTATCCAATGATCTTGCTTAAAATGTTTTATGAAAATACATATTTAACAGAATTTTGATTTGCAAGTATATAGATTAAAAATCAGTCATCCATCTAAAAATAATTACTAATATGTAAAGCTGTAAGCATTACAAAATCTTCTGTAGCGCCATATAGTGTTCCAAGCACTTCATCAATCGAAAGGTCTCACCACTGGAAGTCCTGGCATAGAAGTAACTGCATCATTGCTCAGCCGTATAAATTATTTGCATCTAAATACATTATATATGAATTTGGTTTACTATCATCATAGTCTGAACACCCTGAATTGTTTGCCATTGAAAAACGTTTTGAAACCATGTTAATCCCACCAGATATCCTTCTTTTCATAAAGTTTGCATATTGATATCAGTAAGAAGCTTAAACTGGACCTCTGTCTTCTTTAAGAGCGCATCCCAACTCATTCCTGGAGCACTAAAGCAGTGTACTGGGTCCAAACCATAGTAAGTCATACTAGTAGTTCTAAACTTTTTAAAAGCGTCATTATTATTAAATACAAGATGTAGTAGCTCTATAAAAGCTGAAAAATTTTTATAAATTATAAACTATGGCTCTTCCCTCTTAAAAGATTGCTAATCCCTTGTTTATACAAATTATCAAATGCATTATTTTGTATTTTTGGTGAATTATTGTTTGATTATTATTGGTGATTTATTGTTTTGTTTGCTTTATAATTGTTTACAAACTACGGTTATATGGATTTTTATATTTTATCAAATGCGGTTATTGCTGAACTACAATAATTTTTTTCAAAAGAACAATAAATTCTAGGTTGTAATATGGCTGTTTATAATTATATTTATTATATAATAATTATTATATGATATTATTAAGTTTTAGTTATAAACTTTTATAAATAAACCTAGACTTTCATGAAGTATACTTTTTAAAAAGCCATTCAATAAACGAGAATTAAATACTGAACATTACTTGAACAAAATTCATATTTCCATTTTGAAGCAAAAAATTTAGAGCTACTAATTCATTTTTGGAATCATGTAGATTCGCCTATAACAATTAATATTTTCGTAATATGTCATCATTGTAAAACAAAGTATCCCGAGGAAAATAGTAAAAGGAAAATAAAATGGTCTGGAGATTCTATAAGCAACATAATTTGGCATCTATTCATAAAATATTTGAACCATCAAATTTCGAAAGGCAAGAGCGAAAACTATGTCCTTCACTATTAATAACGTAAACAAATTTTATAACCTCTTTTTAGCAACACTTTATAATATAATTGTCAAATAATTACCTTAGTAACGTATTAATTAAACTTTTGTTAGCATGTCTTGTTTTTTATTAACATGTCATTTTTGTCTTGTTCAGGATCTTAAACCAAATCTTAGATTTTAATGAAAGAGCTTATTATTGCAAAAGTTGAAGTGTTTTAAATAAGTCGGTTAAAAAAAAGAGGTTAATACTGAACTATTTTTCACTGCAAACTTGTCATTAGTTCAACTCCAAGACAATTTCTTATCTGGACCTTTCTTTATATTCATAACTTACCTAAAGTTGCGAGAAAGCAATTAAATTAGTTCCTGAGTCAGTTTGTCAACGGGAAAAATAATGGACGGTTTTATACAAATGCAGTTACGTATTTGGGAAACAATGCCATTGTTGAAATAAAAAAAAGGGCCTAATTTAAGAAATCAACCCTAAAAAGTAACTATATATTAAAATGCTTATTAATAGCTCTCACTTGTTTTCAAATAGAATGATTTTATATTTAGTCAGTTTCCCTTTTTTATTTTTGAGGTGCTCTGTTATATGAGCTTTCACTTTTTTACCCTAATAATAACAAGTAATTTAAAATATTTTAAAGGCAACCTCTTTGAAGATTTTTTTAAAAATGTCTTCTTTTATAAAAAAACTAAGTTATCAAAATTTGTAAAATCAAACTTTGTAATGAAACTTGTTCTAATTAAGTTTTAGCTGCTTCAGGACACCTCAATTTCCGTATCAGCCCCCCCCCCCCCTCCTAAACTTTCTTAACCTTCCTAGGTCACTGAATATATACATTGGCACATAAACACCTTCGGTTAGGTTGGAAAAGGAGAGCCAATCTATTAAATTTATGTGACGGTATGATGATAACGTAAGTTACAATTCTTGTAAGAGTCAGACTCAGATTCAGTGTCACCGACCGTGTAAAAAATAAAACGTTAAAACCGCGGCCCGTGTAAAAAAAAGTTGAAATAAACCGAATGAAAGTGATGAAAATTTCCCGGTCTCAAAAAAAAAAAAAGGTGGCGCATGCGCGCAAAAAAAAGATCAGGTGTCAAAAAAATTTTTTATTTTATAAAAACTGTTACAGTTAAAAAATGTTACAATATTGATTTATTTTTTTCTCTGAAAATAGGATATTTTTCTTTGACAAAGTTTTCAAATGTCATGTTTGGATAATATTGTTTTCCGATGGTGACATAATGATTATAAATGTCGAGTTCTTCAAAAAATGATTTTTGATATTTTTCTGCAGACATCAAGACAAATATCAGTTCTTCACCAGTTAATTGGATTGTGTTTTTGACAGTACAATTGCGATTTCCACACATTGTATTAGTTAGCTAAAAAAAAATTTTTATTTATAAAAATAGTTGTACAAAAAAAAATGTTAATAAAAAAAGTACAATAAAAAATTTCAATTAAAAAAAGTTTATGATTTGTGAATAGAAAAGTTCGCTTTTATATATTCGTTTATAGAAGTTTTTTTCTTATTAATGTTTATTTTTTCTAGCTCGTCTTCCAAGCATTTCTCGAAGGCTAATCCTTTTAATTTCGCATTCATTTTTTTAAATTTTATATTTGGTGGTGGTAGCTCGAATGTGGAATCAGTGAGATCATCTTCCCAGTTTTCATTTGAATTCATTTTTTTTATTTATATCTAAAGAAAAAGAATGTTAGAAAAAAATAGAAATTGTTATAAAAAAGTAAAAAAATAAAGAATAAAAAAAAGACATTAATATACAATAAAAAAAAAAGACACAAATATGCAATAAAATATATATTTCTGTATAAAAAAGTTAATCATTTTTTTTCAAGTAGCACGCTTGACATACGCCACATTGTTTAATACAAAAGTATCTTCGGTTAATTGTATCTGAGTGGTTTAACGAATGTTTATTTATTGTAAAATAGTAGGCATACATGGCTGTAAAAAAACAAAAAAATAGAATTAATAAAAAATTTTAATGATAAAAATAAATACAGAAAAAAAATATACCTTTCATTTGTTTTTTCACTTTTTTGTTTGGCTTTCTTTTGCTGTAACCGTATTTCATTTTTTTTATTAGTTTGTCTATAAATATAAAATGATATCATTATAATGTACAAAATTATTTTCACGAATATAATAATATTGATCTATTGCCCATTGAATGTATTTTCTAATACAATTATAAAAAAAATCAAGTTGTTCATTTTTAATATAACGATTATTATAGTGCGATCTAAACATTTCGTATAAAGGATATATAATTTTTCTTTGTACCCAATAAAATGAATTATGATTTAATAAACAACTAATGTCGTAATCATAAGAAAAGTCACAAATATAAAAAGATTTGTTTTCATCATCATAAATATATAAATTTCCAAGCTGTTCTTTTAATAATTCAAATTCGATTTTAATTCTTCTATATGCCAATTTTCTTTTACACAAATCTTTTAACGTTTTCAAGTCTACATCCATGTTATTTTTTGTTTCGGATGTAAACCAATTCACAATGTGGATAATGTCGTATTCATAAAAGTGCTTACTTCTTTGCATTTTTTTTATTAGTTAACTAAAAAAAAAATTAAAAAAAATTAAAAATAGTGTTTTACAATTTGAAAATGAATAAAACAAGGTTCAATAGTATAAAAATATTGTTGTTGTGACCAATTTATATATTCCATGATTAAACGATATAATTTTCGTATTAAATGTATTTCCAGTTGTTTATTTGGATCAGCAAAATAAGATATTTCTGTGAAAAGTATATGAAATAATTTGTAAAGATATTCTCTTTGAAGATTAAAAAATAATAAACGATTATTAAAAATATTAAAATAGGAATCAAATTCAAAATCAACAATGGAATGAAAGCTGTAAAATAACAAACGAATATTATCTTTATCTTTCCATTTGCTATGTGGTAGTTTGGTTTTATCAAATAAAGAAATAATTTTCTTTTGCAACTCTTGAAATTCTAAATAAATTCGTCGATAAGCCAAAGTTCTTTTGCTCAAATCTTTCAAGCTAAGTTGTGATTGAATTTCACGGGTAAATCTGTTAAAGTGATTCAAACTAAAACTGTCGAAAATAAATTGATAATAAGAAAAATGACGTTCTTCTGGACTAAACCAGATGACTGTTTGTTTTTCAAAGTTTTTAATATAAGAAAGAATGTTGAATTCTAAATAATGACTAGCTTTTCTTGTTTCTTTGTCTATTTCTATAAACTTTTTTTCTCGTGCCATTTGTTGATGAAGTCTTTGTAAAAAGTGACGAAGTGTAATTTCTTCTTTATCAAGTATTCTTCTAATATTTCCCCAGTTGCTTCCCATTATTTTTAATTAGTTGTCTAAAAAAAAAAAAAAAGTTTACAAATGGAGTTAATACAAGTAAAAAAAGTTATACAAGTAAAAAAAGTTAATACAAGTAAAAAAAGTTATACAAGTAAAAAATTTTTTTTCCTAAAAAAAAAAGAGTTAAATGAATTCTTGTGCACATTCAGGTGCTTTAGCTGGTTTTGGATTATATAAATGAAATAGTTCTTGTTGTTTTGCTTCTACAACTGCACTTGGATATGCATATACAGGTGGATTATTAACAACGCATTCTTCGTAACTAGGAAGACGTGGTATTTTATTTTTGTATTTGTTGAAAATATCATTTCGATGAATTGTTTTACATAATACAAGTAGATATTCCAATTTACTTTCTAATGATTCGTAAAGATGACCATGTTCACTTTGAATAGTATGATCTTTAAAGTATTCTATCATATCCAAACCATTTTTTAAAGTTTGTTTGATTCCTAATGGTATTCTGAGTAAGAATTTGATAGATTGCACGTTGTTGGTTGTTAGTTCCAAACTAATTTCTCTGAATATATCAATGGTATTCATTTTTTTTTATTAGTTAATCTAAAAAAAAATAAGGGTTAATAATGTTAGATAAAGTACAAAAAAAAACATTTTAAAAAATAGGATAAATACATTTTTTTACATAAAATATGTTATTGTATACTAATCGTAATAAATAAATTATTGTTAATAATAAATGGTTTTAGTTCTTCGTGTGAAATAAAATTCTTATAACCAACAGCCACATTATATTCAGTGGTAGGTTTATCAAATGAACTGTCGTCTAAAAGTTGAAGATAATTATTGTTGGTAGTAGTACGAGTAAAAAATTGTTCTTTATTTCTCAAGGTGATATTAACATTTTTGGTAAAAGGCCATTGTAAACCATCGTCCAAGTCACCTCTTAACAATTGAAAGTAAATGGCTAGATTGTTGATGACGGTACTTCGTGTATACACTTTTATTCGATAACGGTATCCTTCTGATGTGTAAATGGGTTCTGAATAAAATGTTTCATCTGATAACAGTCTGAGATTCATTTGATCGAGTTTGATCAATTGCGTGTCTTTAAAAACGTGTTGAATTACCTTGACTTCTTTAGGTTGTTGAATGGAATTTTTTAAAGCTAAGAATTCTGTGCTATTTTCTTCTGCAATATGATAAAGTTTTGTTATTTCTTGTTTGAGATGTTCTGTATCTTGTTGATTTGCTAAAACCAACATGTTGTCATAACAGAGACTTTTTAATTCTGCCATTTCTTGGTTCGTTTTTGCTAGAGTTTGTTGAAGTTTGTCGTTTTCTTCTTTTAGATTTTTAATTTCTTTTTCTTGAAGACTCTTCATTTTAATCATGATTTGATTCATAGAAAGATTCAAATAATTTAAATTTTTCTTTTCGTCTTGAACGACTTGGTTCAAATAACGATTTTGTTGCTCTTTATAATATTGAAAGCAGATGACAGAGTGCTCATAATAATCTTGATCATCGATTTTGGTATTACAAAAAAAACATATTTTTTGTATATCTAGAAATTCGTAATCACATTCGTGGTTTAACAAATCTTGTACCTTTTTTTTACAGGTGAAACATTCGTGGGAGTATTGTTCTGTAGAACAATCTGCTTGATGCTGTAAAAGTTCTTTTGCACTAAATTCTTTGTCGCAAAAACAGCAAGGATATATGTTGGCTGACATTTTTTTTATTAGTTGCTGAAAAAAAAACATTTATTTATATAAAAAAATATAAAAAAATATACATGTCTTTTTTAACATAAAAGAATTAATAAATAAACAAAATTGCTCAATAAAACATATAAAAGAATAAAAATATAAATAAGGTTCTTTTCAATAAATTCTTCTTCTTCTTCAAATATATTGTTAAAAGTTATATTTTCTATTTCTTTTTCTTCTTCGTTTAAATAATCACCAAACCCAGGAAACATATCTTCATAATCATCATTATTATTCATTTTTTTAGTTGTCTAAAAAAAAAGAAAAAAAATTACAAAATAAAGTGATCTCATTTTATTACAACAGTTCGTCTTATGATGCAATACGATGAAAAAAAATTACAAAATAAAGTGATCTCATTTTATTACAACAGTTCGTCTTATGCTGCAATACGATAAAAAGTTTATGATAAAAAGCAATTTCAAACCATGGTGTTCTTGTTGTCGAGTTTATTATTTAAAAAGTGATGCTTGTTATTTTATTTGACTAAAAAAAAGATATATTTATAAATAAAAAATTATAAATAAAGCTCTGGTAAGTTGTCCATTTTATTCATAACGTCTATAACGTATTGTTCCCAATCCATTTCATCTAAGATTTCATGCATTTCTTTTTCTATTTCTTCCACTTCTTTTTCCATTTCTTCTTCCAACATTTGTAATTTAAGTTCTTCAATATCATCTGATTCTTCTTCTTCCATTTCTTGTACTAATTGAACTAAATATTTTTCATAATCTTCCTCTGTTAATTCTTCCATTTCCATAAGTTCTTCCAAATCTTGTTCTTCTTCTTTTGTCAATAACAACTCGTGATAGCAAAGACTCTCTTTGTTAATATAATCTACATAACTAAAAAGAAAAAAAAGAAAAAAATATAAAAAAATTATAAAAAAAAAACAAAGAAAAAACAAATGACAAAACTTACCATCCACATTTTTTGACGTATTGTTTCATTTTTTTTAAATATATTAGTTTGCTAAAAAAAATAAAAAAATTACAAAAAAATTATAAAAAAATTATTGTAATATATAGTTTTCAATTATTTTCATAGTTTCTTCTATATTTTTTAATAGTTCTAAATTATTTTGTTTTGTTGTCATGTCAACTGACCATGTCCATAACGCATCATATAAAGCACGAGCTGCTTCGAATTCGGTTCCTTTTCTTTGATAAATTAAATTTAAAAGTCTCATCATTCTTTCGTTAGTATCACGATAATCAGTTTGTATGCATACGATATCACGGTTTTTGTAGTCCAGATATTCGGCTAACGTTTGCCAATGTGTTTGTAAATGTTGTGCTATTTTTAGTTTTAATCGTGTAAAATTCATTATTTTATGCTAAAAAATATAAAAACATTAAATATTAAATAAAACTAATTTACATTGTAATAAATTAAATAAAAGTTCTTGCTTGTCGGTTTCAATTTCCCATCTTGTTATTACATAATATAAATGATTTAAAGCTCTTTTTTTATCTTTGTGTTGCGTTAAATAAAGAATTAAAATTTTTTTAATTTTGTCAAAGTTTTTTATATAATTCACGTCAATTTTTTTAATAATGTGTCTTTTAAAGTGTAGATCAATCGCTAATTGTTTCCAATGGTGATTTAATTGTTTTGAAATTGTATTTATTATTTGTTTGTACATTTTTTTTCTATTGTATTAAAAAATGATGTAAAATTCTATTGTATTAAAAAATATTGTAATAAAAAATGTAAAAATTCAAATAAGCAAAAAAAATATAAAGAAAAAATTAATACTTTTTTAATTTTAAATTTAACAAAAACGACAAATATTAAAATAGTAATAACAAAAAAAATAGTAATGTATATATATATATAATAGTAATAACAAAATAGTAATAACAACTAAAAAAAAATTTTTTTCTATAAAAAAATATATACAAAAGCTCATAAAATTTCGCTTTCTGTATTTTCAGGATCTGGACTCTCTAAAAAAAAACAGACAAAGGGGATATTAAAAAATATTTATACTTTTTAATAAAATAAAAAAAAGGTTCAAGTTTAACTTACGAGGAGAGTAGTCCCAGTGAGAAGGACCTACTTCCCTATTGGGTTCTGGTGGTGTTTGTGGTGGCGAACGTGGTGATAGTGGTGATAGTGGCGATAGTAGTGATGGTGATGGTGGTGAACGTGGATAGGGATTATCTAAAAAAAGAAAATATTTTTTTAAAAAATGAATTTTTTTAATAAGAAAAAATAGTAAAGTTAAAAAAAACTTACGACGAGTGCGAGAAAATCTTGTTTCATCTACAAAATTTTGTCTGACAAAGTTTTTAAAGTCTCTAAGTTTTTGCATTTCTTTTTCTAGAAAAAAAATAGTATTTTAAAAAATAATAATTTTTCTTATAAAAATGAAAAAAAACCATAAAAAACAATTACCTCTTTTTGCGTCGTATGGAAATACTAGACTGATGGGTTTTTTTTTTTCATTTTGAATAATGAAAAATTGATCGTTGATAGTATCGCTAAACACTTCATATTTTATATTGTTTATTGTTATATATCTCATTATTAAAACTAAAAAAAATAGGTTTATTTAGAAATAAATACTCTTTATTTTATTGTAATAATTATAAATAGTTATAAATATCATTTTTTTTATAAAATGCCTAAAATAAGGTATACTCCTAGATCATTAAACACTGTCAATATGGCACGTACAAAAACAACAGTTCCTAGAACAAAAAAAGCAGTTCAAACACAAACAAGTAGAAAACAAAGTTCAACATCGACACAGACTGAAAATCAGTATTTACCGAGCAATTGTAAAAGAATATTATCGTGTTTACGAAGAACAAATAACAGATATAAAGATAATAAAACAAATCGTAAACTTGGAAGAGTTGGCAAAAGAATAAAACGTTGGGTTCATACTGCTGAATCCTATGTCGATATTAAACATCAATTAAAAGAAGCAAATATACGACGAAAAAATAGACAAAAATAATATATTTACAAATTGTAAACATTTCTTTTTATTAAATAATTTAGTTTTCTTATAGCATTGCGTCGTTTATATGACTTGCTTTTTTTCTAAAAAAATATATAAAAAAATCTTATGTGTAAAGAAAAGAAATAATGAAAAAGTGTAAAAAATATTAAAAAACAAACTTTTATTTTGTTGACCGGTGCTTCTGCAAATTCTAATGGAGCTTCGTCTATTTCTTTTTCAGAGGAGGTTTCTTTTTCTTTTGGAGGTTCAACAGTTTGATTTTTTACGACAAAGTCTATTTTGTCTGGGTCGTTTATAAAAATATTAAAATCCAATATTGCGTCTTCATCTTCTATTATTATAACCGAATCGTCATCGCTTATGATTTCTGGTTCTTCTTCTAAAGATAGTTCGTTTTCTTTAAAATTTATTTCTTTTCCGACGACTTCATCGTTAAAAAAATATTTTGTTTTTTTAATCGAACGTTTTGTTAATGTTTTTGTCATTTTTGATTTTGTTAACAAAAAAAACACGCTTTTTATGTATAAAATTTAATCTCTACAGATTAACGCGAAATAAAAGCTAAAGTGATGCAACTTTATTCAATGAAAAGAAAATGCTGTGTCATGTTAGTTAAATTTAGAAAGTTATAATAACGCTTTTATGAACAAGATTAAAAAGATTAAAATACGGAGTAAACAACTTTTTAAAAACACTGCGAAGAAAAAAACTCTGTGATAAGTGTTAAAACAACATGTTAAATAAATTCAAAACTTTATGAACCAATACGTCGACGTAGCATAGTGCATTCGCTCGCCGCACTATGTTTCAAACGCCATGCCATTAGACCGTCGTGGGTTCGATTCTCGTTGAGGGTAGTAGAAAGTATAGAAAGTTTAATGTAAAAACACTAACTCGAAAGAATTAGTGAGTGCGTCTAGAAAGTATAGAAAGTTCAATGTGAAAACACTAACTCGAAAGAATTAGTGAGTGCGTCTAGAAAGTATAGAAAGTTCAATGTGAAAACACTAACTCGAAAGAATTAGTGAGTGCGTCTAGAAAGTATAGAAAGTTCAATGTGAAAACACTAACTCGAAAGAATTAGTGAGTGCGTCTAGAAAGTATAGAAAGTTCAATGTGAAAACACTAACTCGAAAGAATTAGTGAGTGTGTCGAGTGAAAACACTAACTCGAAAGAATTAGTGATGTGAGAACGAGTGTGTGAGTAAGCAGGCTAAGGACTAAGTCAGGACTAAGTAAGTTAAGTAAGGACTAAGTAAGGTTAAGTAAGTAAGTAAGAAAAAATACGGCCGTATAAAAAAAAAATAAAGACTGTAAGAAAAAAACACAAGTAAGTAGGCCTACTAAGATAAAGTAAAGACAGAATAAGTAAGGTTGTGTCAGGGTGACACTATGTTTTTTATATTGTAAAAAAAAAAAAAAGATATAAAAAAATACAAGTCGAAAAAAAGTTAAAGTCAAAAAAAAGTTAAAGTCAAAAAAGTTAAAGTTAAAAAAAAAGACAAAAATGGCTGCAGATGATATTGATTTTTCCCGTATGATTGTAAGACGGAATTTATTTTCAACACCTTCTTATAAAAGCAATTTGAGACCTAAATATACATCTAAATTACCCAAATATACAGTAGATGGAAAATGGCCTTTTCATAGGGATGCTTTTTTTGAATTTTTTGATAGGACCTCTTTTGATGAAAACGAGTTAACTGATCCCAATAATACAGAACTAAGAACTCTAAGACGTAGAAGAGTTAAGAAAAATTTAAAAAAAATAAAGCGTCAATATTGTAGAAAAGCACTGATGTGTTATCGAAAAACAAAAAGCAAGTATATAAATAATAAACAAAATCGCGAAATGAATCGAGTAGGAAAACCGATATATCGTTTTGTTTTAACAAAAGTAGATCGCGATAAACACAGAAATATTTATTAAAAAATGAGACATAGAAGACATAGAGGGCATAGAAATGCTAAAAGATATATTTTTGTTCATCGAAAATCGAAACCTAATCCTAGACCTTATCATTCTTTAATTGGTAAAGGACGAAAACGTAGTTATAGAAAGCGTGGTAAAGGTTTTCTTGGCAACCTATTAGGAGGTATTCCTTTAATTGGTGATTTGTTTAAAACTATAGTTTAATCGGATTAAAAAACATGTATAAAATAGCTCAATTCTGTAAAAACGTTCATTTACAAAAGAAAATGAATTCAATAGTGTGTAAACACGCCAAAAGAAAAAGTCACATTAAAAAATATTGTGACAAATGTTTTGTGCAAAAATTTCGAGATTATGTTGAAGAAAATATTAAAGAGTGTCTTTGGTTATTGAAAGATAATGAAAAACAGAGTCAAAAGCTCAAAAATTTACGTACAGACACAAGTGCTTATGGCGATTATATTCTTACGTACGAATATGAAAACGGTGTTGTTGAAATTATCAGCGGAGATAAAGAAAATGGACACACAAAAACATCTACTTTTTTTGGTGGATTTATATTAGATTTTGATATTATAAATAAAATATATAGCATATCACATGTATATGACGGTGTTTTTTATATTGGTAATAAAATACCAAAAATATATTGATAAAAAAAATATTTGATAGTGTATTTTCTGTTTTTTTTTAAAAAAAGTACTATAAATTTGTTTGTTTTGAAATAAAAAAAATTCATTTGAAGAAAAAATATTCATTTGAAAATAAACAAAAAAAAAAAATGGAGTTTAAAACTTGTTTAAACGAATTTTATAACACAGTTATGAATGTAGAAGCTTCCAAGTTTGAAGCTAGCGATATTTTAAAACATGTTAAAGGCGATTTTAAATTAGTATTTCGTTTGGATGCAAGTAAACAAATCAAAGTAACTCGTGATAATAATAAAGCCCATATTGAATTTTTTTATGGTGAAATCAACCACATTTGTTCCACATTTGAAATGAATTATGAAGACTTTGTTGATGTTATTAAAGAGACATTTAATGTTTGGCAACTCGAAGAAGCAGACATAAAAGAATGAATGATTATTTAGAGAGCTTTGCAAAATTAACTCGAAGAAGCAGACATAAAAAAATGAATGATTATTTAGAGAGGTTTGCAAAATTAACGTTTGCAAAATTACAAGATTTTTATATTTCACTGTTTAAAACAAATAGTAAAGCAAAGGGTGATTTTTCATTGACGCATCATTACCAACGGGGAATAATTATTAAAGTAACACGTTTCAACGATGAATTTATTATTGAGTTTATATATGAAGAAGTTCCTTTTGAAACTTTTAAACTTCCTTTGAAACATTTTTTAGTTTATGTTGAGCATTGTCAACAAAAATGGCTTTTAAGCGAAAAAGATATTTGAGATCAAAAAGACGTAAAAGTCATAGAAAGAGAATACGCAGAAGAGGAAGAGGATTAGCCGATTTTATCACGCCTAAAAATGTAACTAACGCATTGCAAGTGGGTTCGCTGTTATACAGTATAAAAAAAGCGTGGAAAGGCAAAAAAACAAAAACGCCTCCTGTTCCTGTTGTTACAAAACCTGCCAACCCTTATATGCCTCCGGATAAAGTGTTTGAAGTATATTAAAAAAAAAGTTGTAAAATATTATATTAATTCATTAAATGAATAAATATGTACATATAACAAATTGTTTCTTTTTTCTTGTTCTCGTTTCTTTTTATATCGTTTTATTAGAATAGTTTTTTTTCCTTTGCAAGTTAAACAATTTATTTTATAAAGATGTATTTTTGCAGATCTTTTGGTAACAGTATTAAAAATCCATACTTCTTGATTTACAACGTGGATAGTGCAGTTTTTTAACAAATGTTGATTTTTTTTTTCTTTTAAAACAACGAAAAACAGTTCACCATATCCGTTGCACGTGGTGCATTTTTCTTCTACGATTTCTTCTAATAGCGTGTGTGCTGTTCTCTTCATTCTGTTTATATTAAATTCAGAGCAATCTGCCTTTTTATTTCTTTTTTAGTCATGACATCATCAATAGGTACATCTAAAAATTGATTGGCAGTCTTTAATCGCGTATAATTGTTTGCGTAAATTCTATCCATTTCATTTTGCATCATGTAATAAATGTTTTCCTCGTTCATCACAGCTGGAATGGCTTGAATATCCAATAGGGATAACTTACCCCACGTACCTTCATAATTTGTTCTTAAGAATCCTGCATCTTTTAAAAATCTTTTAGCAGCATTTTGAGCTAATAATTGTTTTTCGTAAATATCATAATGTAAAGGAATTTGTTTTGTTTTCATAGACAAAAGATCACGTTCCAGATTTTCCTGTTTTTTCATATAAAAATGCAACTGCATGTCTTTTTCAAACAGTTGTTTAGCAGTGTTATCAAGGTGTGGAAAGAGTTCGTGTTTAATAAACTGAAAAAATGAATAAAGATTTATTTGAACTAGTGAAGAGGCATGAAGCGTTGTTACTTCAAAAAAATAATGGTTTAACAGTCTGCACAACGAAGGTAAATATATTTGATCTGTATATAATACATTTTCGCTGCGAAAGACTAGAGCTACAAAATAAGCGGCAAATGCACCACATAAACTACTATCATTCCATTGAAAAGGAAATTTATTGTATGAAAAAAATACATTTTGATTACCAGTAATTTCGCTATATTTTAAAATAAATTTGGTAAACCAATAAAATTCACGATTTTCTGCTGTCCATTCTGTAGGAAAATGATTGGATTGTCGTATATAAGAATTAATTTCAATTTCGTTGTAGTTAATGTTAATCGTGTTGATTTGTATATTGCTATTCACTTCTTCTACTGCTTCAAACAAATATTTATTAAATCTTAAATGAATTGGAATTTGTTGCAATACACTTTCTTCACCTAAACTATCAAAACAAAAAAAATGACCCTTGTCTATTTTCATCAACACTCTCCAATGTTGACCTGCGTCTTTTGTAGTTTCATTGTTGTAAATGATAAAGGAACCATTTTTTTTCATTTGTTGAATAATATGAATGTGTGTTTTTGTTTGACTTAGTTCGTCAAAAGCATATATTCCTATAAAATAATTTTTAAATTCTGAATTTTTAAAAAAACGAGACAAAGAATCATCAGTAGCCATTTTTTTTTTATTCTTCTTTTTCTAAATTAAAAAAACTCGCAATAAATAGTGTTACAACAGCGTGTAATATATTAACAAATAAAGTTTTTTTATCGGCGGTTCCTTCCTTTATAATTCCTTCAATGTTTCTTTTAACAGACTTCTTTTTTAAAGCATCATCTAGTTTTTTTATCAAAGAAGTAATGGTAGGTATTACTTTTGAAGTAAACGTATCCACAAAACCGTCAGTTTGATCGCCTTCTGTTAGAATCATAGGTGGTTTGATTTTTCTTTCTAGCAGCAAAAGAGTAAGCTTGGTTTTATAGAGTTCTATTACATAAGGTTCGCCATAGGTTTCTTTCAAATCATCAAAGTAGTTGAGATGAACAGAACAAAGTTGAGGATTTTCGAGTAAATTATTAAATTCGCTGTTTTTTAAAACATTTTTCAATACTGTAAGAATTTAATGTTATCCTTTTAGATTTGAGTACATTTTGTAAAAATTCAAACGAATTTTTATCTGTAAAATGTTCTTCTTCTACGTAATCCGAAGAAGGTGAAGAATTTCCAGACTTGTGTTCGTAATATCTTTTAGATACTTCATCGAGCGCGCACACTGCGCAATTGTTGTGAATTTTTTTAATGATGCTATCAACGCGATTCATTTTTTTTAATTAAAAATGTAAAAAAAAAATATTTTTAAAAAAATTTGTTTTTTTATACTTTTTTATTCGTTTTATTAAAAGAATACGCTTCTTTTTTTAATAAAAAAGCATTTTTTTTTCTAGTTGTGGTTGTTAGATTTGGAATTTATAACCAACACTGAACGACATCAGTGGGGAAAAAATTGTGTTAGAGAATTGTGTTTACGATCCATCGGTGATAAAACATATTTTCACACGCAAGTCATTCCGTGTGTTAATTATCACAAATTAGATGAAAAATATAAAAAAGTATTTTTTTACTGTCAAAACAACATACATGGGTTAGAGTACTATCCTAGTTTTAAATACACAAGTGAAATCATATTTTGCGCATCTGTGATCGATTATTTAAAAGAAAAATTTTAGAAAATATGAACGAAACTTTGTATTTATAAAGGTGGTTGCATGGAAAAAGATGTGTTAAATGCGATAAATGAGCTTAAAATACTCTCGTTTGATTTAAATCAGTGGTTCTTTCCAAAAATCTCTCTTTTGCCTATGTATGTCAATAACGAAGATAAATGCTTGGAACATTTTTCAAATGTCAAAGATAAAACAAATGCTTGTCATCACTGCCCTCGATATGAAACATTGATGTTTTCATTGTATTTGGAAGATTATGTAAACGGATTTACAATAAATGGCAACGTTTATGACGATGAATATTTTAATTTTATTAAATTTATAAAAGACAACATTCAATGTATTTACATATTAAAAAAAGACACTTGTGAATGTTTTGAAAATATATTTAAAATAAATAATCTTGTATATCAACTTTTTGATATGGAAAAAAATAAAAAATAAAAAAAAATTGTCTTGTTTATAATCCTTCTTCCGCAGTCACATAATATTTGGTGTAATGATTGTTTGTGTGAATAGGTTGTTTCGATACTATTTGTCGTTTTCATATAATTATAAACTTCGTCCTCTTTTCTGTATAAAAATCTGAAATGTTAAAGTTTCTCTTAAAGAAAAAAAACCATTGAGCTGTGGGAAACATTTTTATTAAACTTTTTTCGTGAAAATTGCAACGTTCAAAGGCTTTGTAAATGTACACTTTATCTCCTTCTTGATGTACTTTTTTTTGTATAAAATATTAGTAAACTAAAACATGGGTTTGTATAAGGTATAATAACGGCTCTGAAAAACTTTATGGTCAAAAAATTAAAAACAAGGGAGTGGGTAAGTGCGAACTGAAAGCAGCACATAATTTAACAGTTTACAATTTTTCTTCAACTGATCATATTCCCATTTGTTAGATAGATAAGGAAACAAAAAATAATACTTTAAAGTGGGTTTAAGTTTGCTTTTCCACGAAGTTTGTTTTTCCATGTTTTTTGATTTGTAATAAAGTTTATATACTTTAAGAAAGTCTTCTAGTTGTTTTTTTAATTCTTCGTGTTGTTTTTCTAAACTTGTTTTGATAACGTTAAAAAATCATCGTTTATCAGACGACATACTTCGAGCATGTTTGTTCTCCATGATGGTGCTTGTTCTACAAAATTCATATAACGTCGTGATGGTTTTTCAAACAAATCAAGTCTATTTTCATAGTCTTTAGCTATAAAAATATAATATAAATCCTTAAATTTTTCTTCTTCCAAGTTTAATTCCAAGTTAAAATTTTTTAAATACTTAAAGATAATGTCTTGCCATTCTTCATACGTGTTATTTAAATGGTGAAATTCAAACAACATAGGATGTAATTCATTATCTGGATAAAAAAGTTGAACAGCTTTGATAAGACTTTCGTCGAGTTGTTTGCTAGTCATTTTCTCTTTCACAAATGAACTAGTGTTTTGTTTTTTTCACCCTTTATATAGGAAAAGAGAGAGATTAAAAAAACAAGTTTTTTGATATTAAACAGGTTTTTTAATTCAAAAAAATTACAAAAATTTTTATTTTAAAAAAAAATTATTCTTCTTCTTCTGGTACTTCTGGTACTTCTGGTATTTCTGGTTCAGCTTTGGTTTTTTTGTTTCAATTTCAGCAAGCTCGAGAGAAGCTCTTTTTAAATTTTGATTTAAATTTCGTGAAACGCCATTTTTAATTAACGAATTATGAAAAGAGGGTTCTATAGCCAACTGTCTTGCATATTCTGTAGTATAAATTTCGTCTTCTTCTTTGGCTAATCGTATACTAAAATTGCTAAAATCGATCGTTTTTAATATGCGAGTTTTAGGGTAAGCTATTTGCCTATAGGCTTTGTTTTGAGCTTCTTCCATAGCCATCATCAAACTTTCCAATACTTTTTTGGTCATTTTGTTATGATTGAATTTAAACACCGCATTATAAGTGAGTTCGCCTTTGTTCATTTTAAATGTGTTGTCGTCTTTAGTCAATTTCAATTCGCATCTCAACAAATAATTTGTTTTGTTGAGTTCGCACATTTCTCTATATCGCCATGGTAACAAGATTTCACAACCCTCATTTTTTTGTTTGTAAATCAATTCTTTTTTATTAAAGTTAAATTGGGCCAACGGTTTAAGAGGAACAGTAGAATATTGTTTTTCTTTCACATTTTTTTCTTCTTTAAATTCAATGAGCCACAAAGTTGCAGCTGCTAGATCTGCAAATTTAACATAGTTGTTATCATTGCAGTAAACAATTTCAAACTCTGTCATTTTTTGATGTTTGTTGTGTTGTGAATGAACTTTGAAATGGAAATGAACTCTTTTTATACTATTTCAGTTGAAAAGAGAGATTAAAAAAAAACAAGTACTAAACAAGTTTTTTCAAAAATGTTAATCCCTTAATCAAGAGTCTAAAGTTCAATGTGTGGTACGATGAAGACTAAATTTTGTACTTTACACTTTTAATTCTGTTTTTAATGATAGAGATAATGTTGTTATGACTACTATTTTATATAAAAAGAGTGGAAAAACAACTTGAGGTTATCATCTTTTTGGACAAGACAGCGAGATAGATTAAATGGAAAATAAAGAGTTTAAATCACTTGAAATTACAGATATTCATGAATGGTCTTTTTATGAAACAAAAGAAAGTGCTTGTTTTGATTTGAGAAGCTCAAAGGATGTTACTTTTAGACCCATCAACGTGTTTTAGTAAATACTGGAGTGTATATAGATAAAATGGATTCAAATTTAGTAGGACAAATATATTCAAAATCAGGTATTGCTTTTAAACATGGTGTGGTAGTGTTCAATGCTCCAGGCATAATAGATGCCGATTATAAAGACGAAATTAAAGTCTTATTGATGAATCATTCTGAAGAAAATGTTGTGTTTAAACGTGGAGATGCCATCGCTCAAATGGGATTTGTAAAAATGTTTAAAGCTGAAAAAAATGTAATAGAATTTGATGGGTGTTTTTGTGGACAAGTAAAAATGTCAATGATTAAAGATGTAGAAAGAAAGGGTGGTTTTGGTTCCACTGGAAAATAATTTTTTTTTGTAAAATATTTTTTTGTAAAATTTTTTTATTTTTTAGATTAGTAAAAATTATGTCATTTCTTCTTTTTTTATTTTTTTATTTTTTTAGAAAAACTAATAAAAAATGGATTGTTGGCCTACACGCTTTACTTGGGATAGTATTTTTCAACATGATGAAAAACAATATGGGCGTTTATCAAGAATATTCGCTTATGTTAACATGTATCAAACAGACTCATTTAGTAATGTGCTCAAAGATGTTAATGATATGAAGAGTTTTTTTATGCAAGCAATTCAAGTTATGAGTTTAAATAAACTAGATTGTTATTTGGATATTTTTTCTAAAATTAAGCTTGATTGTGGTAGTAGAGAAAAATTATTTATGGATTCTATAAAAATGGAAAAGAATAGTAGTGTTTATAATTATATATTGAGTTTACAAACTATTGCAAAAATTTTTTCAGAATTGTTAACTTTTAGTTATAAACATATTGAATGTAATAACGATTTAAATTATGAATTTAAACATTTATCTGTATAATTTTTTTTATTTTTTTTAGATTTAGATTAATTAAAAAATGAATAATGAAAAATGGTCTGAAGATCGCATCAAATGGATTACCAAATGTTACAAACTACATCATTCTGAACGGAAATTGTGGGAGTTTTTGGAAGAATTATCACCTGTTTTTTATTTTCATTTTGTTATTGTTAAAGAATTTTTAACTAATGACGAACATCAAGATGGTATAGTGGGACAACTTGATAAAATAACA
Source organism: Hydra vulgaris (assembly GCF_038396675.1). Classification (NCBI taxonomy): domain Eukaryota; kingdom Metazoa; phylum Cnidaria; class Hydrozoa; order Anthoathecata; family Hydridae; genus Hydra; species Hydra vulgaris. The sequence continues at coordinate 43,990,104 of NC_088929.1, forward strand.
GAAATTATAGATAAAAATAACGAGCTCATCAAAAAATATCTCAATATACGTCAATTTTTAATAGAGATGTTCAATTTCATGATTGTCACTTGCAATGCTGCAATTGAAGAAGACGAATTTATTGTAAAAAAAGAAAAGGAAGAATTTGCAAGAAGAGATGAAGCCTTGTTCTCTTATATGAAAGTAAACGTGGACATGAAAAATTTTCATTACATTTCAAAGCACGAAGAAAGATTAATATTAAAAAAACAATTAAAAATTGTTTTACGCTTCTTCTTATAAATATTTATATCGAGTAACTTGATTTTTTTTTATACTTTTAATAACTTTTGTATTTTTTTAGGTAAACTAATAAAAAATATGGATTTCTTTCGAGATTATAAATGTGGAAAATCATCTCTCATAAATATAGAAAGTTGGATAAACGTAACGCAGATGTTGCTGCTGAATATAAAATAGTAAAATGTTTTGTTGAATATGGTGATGATTTTAAAAATTTTCACGACAACAATGAAGCAGTAGACGAATTGAACCGTTTAATACGAAAAGATGCTGAAAAAGATGGTTTTATAAACAGATTGAGAACTTTGCAACTGTATTATCAAGCCATGTACAAATTATTTACGACAAATCAAAAAGAGATTGAATGGCTTAAAATAGAGGTAGAAGAAGATAAAGAAAAACAAAAAGAAAGAGATTTGGCTATGTTTGAGTATATTGAAAAAAATGTCCCTGAATTTCGCAAAGAAATAATGAAACATTTTTCTTTTGTCAACAAGACTGAAAAAACAATACGTATTCGCGAAGAATTACAACTTTCTTTTTTAAAAACAATGGAATATTTGAGTACCTTTTTTGATTAAATTTTTTTTCTCTTTAGATTACATAATAAAAAAATGGTAAAAATAATAGTTCGACCAACAAACAGCATTATGGCAACAACACCAACAATTTCACAATACATAGAATTGTCACAACATAAAGAATGTCAAAACACTAAACTTATTTATGCAATGAATGTGGAAAAAAAAATTGTCATCAATAATATCATTTTTAAATAAATTTTATTGTCATTTTTTTAATCATTTTATTGTATTTTTTTAGATTACATAATAAAAAAATGGTTGTGGTTTGTGAATTTGAAATTGTTAAAAATGATAAATATGGAAGGTTTGCTGTTATTGATCGCGACAACAATGCTTTTCGTTACGGCAATCTTCTTCTAGAATGTATAAGACAAACTTATTTGAATTCTATAAATGGATGCACTGTTTGGAGAATGGTTTGGAAGATTATGATCTTAAAGAATTGTTTCAAGAAGATAGTTGGAAGATTATCATCTTAAAGAATTGTTTCAAGAAGAAATGACTCAAGAAGAATTTGTCAATTTTGTAAAAGAAGTGCGAGATTTAAAACCTGAAAAACTGAAAAAATATTCTGAAGAAAAAAATTTTTAAAATTGAAAAAGAACTTTTATTAGAAAGTTTTGGACATTTGTTCTTTCAAGGTTGGTGGTTAAATGAAGAGACTTTTGAAAAGTGTAAAAAAGTCTCAAAAAAATTGGATTTCAACAACGTTACTTAAAGTGATTTGTAAAGAACGTAATTTTGTTTTTGATGCTTTATGTAAAATTGCTGATTGTGAATGTTCACCTCAATGTGTATTTTGTAATTTAAATGCTTGTCACATTTATGTCGAACTAAGAAATATTTTTGGTTATTATTATTTTGGTAAAATTTTTTAATTATGTATTTTTTTTTTTAGATTACATAATAAAACATGGAAAAAAATATAAAGTTGGCTTGCAAAAAATTGGTATTGCCTGAAGTGTTGATGAAAAATAATTTTTGTTATTATAAAGAGGATATTAATAGTTTGGCTTCGTGTGCTTGTAAATCGCATAATATGTGTCGAAAATGTAAAAAGATTGTGTTGGAAATATTAGAAAATAGTGATTGTGTGTTGAAATATGAACCACCTTTTTATATAGATAAATATGGATGGATATGGATGAATAATTAAATTTCGATATTAAATTTTTGTATATTAAATTTGAATTTTTTATATTAAATTTTTTTAGCATTACATAATAAAAATGGAAAAAAATATAAAAATAGCAAGTATAAAATTGGGATTCAGTCAAGCGATAACGAAAAAAAACTTTCGTTATTATAAAGAAGAAATTTATAAGCTAGCTTCGTGTGCTTGTGAAAGAGATTTGTGTAAGAATTGTCTAATGATGGCGAGACATATTATAATGGCAGAAAAAAGAGACTCTCTAAGAAGGAAACGAGACTATGAAGAAATAATTGAATAATGTCATTTTGTATATAGAATTTTATTTAAAAACTTTGTAATATTTAATGTTTTATTTAATAATTTTTTCATATTAAATTTTATAGTATTTTGTTTATATTTTTAACATGTTTATATTTTTTTTTGTTTTTTTATTTAAAAAAATTTTTTTATATTAAATTTTATAGCATTTTGTTTATATATTTTTTTTATTTAAAACTTTATATACATTTTTTTTGTATTTTTTAGTTTTTATAATAAAAAATGGAAAATTATACATTGAGCTTGTTGGAATTGTCAGAAAAAAAAAAAAAAAGTTTGAACTTTTTGGCTTTTTGTACTTGCGATATGAACAATAAAAAACAATATTGCGATATGATGTGTTATGATTGTAAAAAAATTGCTTTGGAATTGAGTGAAGAAAAAATAGACTATGAAACATTATATTAAACATTTTTTAGATGTTATATTTAAATAATAAAAATTTTGTATATAGTTTTTTATTTTTTTTGTATTTTGTCTAATAATTTTTTTGTATTTTGTTTAATAATAAAATTTTTGTATATAATTTTTATATTTTTTTTAGATTATTAAAAAAAATGGAAACTAACATAATGTTAAATGCAAAAAAAATGGGTTGTTCTGAAGAATTGATAGAATCAATTATTCAACATCGACGAGACCAAATTTCGAAATTAGTGAATTGTGAATGTAAAAGGTTATGTTCGAATTGTAAAACAATTAAAGATAAAATTACATTTACAGAACGTCATTTTTCTGATAGAAACAAACATTTTTTTATATTTTTGGACGATGACGAATTGTAAAACAATTAAAGATATAATTACATTTGTCGATATAATTATATTTATCTGATAGAAACAAACATTTTTTTATATTTTTGTAATTAATATATATATTTGTTTTTATATTTGTTTTTATATAATCATTTTTTATATCAAATTTTGAATTCCATTTTTTATAATGAATTGTATACATTTTTTTGTATTTTTTTTAGATTACATAATAAAAAATGGAACAAGAGGAGATATCGTGGTGTAACTATTCTATTATATTAAAAGCTTCAAAAAAAATGGATTTATCTAAAAAGTTAATCTTAAAAGATTATAAAAAACAAAAGAAATTTTTAACCGAATGTCAATGTGACGAATACAAACCATCATTTCTTTGTATGTATTGTTGTTCTTGTGTGGATATAGCTTCAAAAAAAATGGATTTAACTAAAGAACAACTCTTGGAAATTTATAGAAATAAAGAGAAAAAGATTAAATTTTTGGCTGAATGTCAATGTGGAGAATACGATCCTGTGTTTGATTATCGTTTTCTTTGTTTATGTTGTAGTTATTGTGAGGATTCAATAAAAGAATTTTACACTATGATAATAAAAGCTTCTAGTAAACTTGCTTTATCGTCTGATTTATTAAACAAAATTTTTGGTCTTATTAATCATGAAATACGTGATTTAGTTAAATGTAATTGTGTTTTTGAACATTTGTGTGACAATTGTGTTTTTGAACATTTGTGTGACAATTGTACTTTTAATAAAAATTTGGTATATCGATGGTTTCGTTAAAGTAACTATTTTTTTTATTAATGTATTTTTTTTTCTTTATTTTTTTTTAGATTACATAATAAAAAATGCAACTAACAGAAAATGATTTGGATTTTTTGATGGAAAAAATATACCAATTCAATCGAGCTCACCCAGCTACATTGGAAGAAATTCGAATACATGCGATTAGTTCTAAACAAATTTTATGTCGTCGATGTCAATGGTATGGTGAGTACAAGTGGGATGATTTTTTCATTCAAGAAATGAAACGAGTACCTCATATATTGATTTTGATGGTTTTTCAATATATTAAAAAACATTATCATATTTATTTGAATTTAAATTTTGAATGTTTTTATGATTTTTTTAAATTAAAATGTAAAGAAGATGTTTTAAACCATGTAAAAGAAAAATGTAAAGAAATTGAAAATTGTAAACATTATTTAAACGAATGTGAAGAGTGTGATGAGCATGAGAGAATTTGATGGTGAAAGTTGTTCATTTATATATTGTGAAAAATGTTATAATTCTGTTATTAATTGACAATTTTTTTTAGATGAATAAAATAAATGAAAATAACAACTTGTTGGAATTATTAAACAAACATAATGAACAAATAAATGTATTGAACAAAGATGAAATGTCAGCTGTGAAATTTTTATTACTTGTTAATGGGAACAAAAACAATTTTTCAACTAAACTGGAAAAACTGATCAATAGAAACATTATATATATGATGTTTATTATAAAATATGGTGTAATATTTTTATATTCGAAATAAATTTTTTTTTTTTTTAGATGAATAATATAAATGAAAATAAAAAAAATTTGTAAAAGAATTTAAATATGAATTCTTTGTTGAAAGAAATTAGCGAAAATTTAACTGACGGAGAAAGAAAATGGCAAAACTTTAACTGACGAGGAAATGGCATCTTTGAAATTTTTGTTAGACGAAAACGATAGTGACTTTTTATTTAAAATACGAACAAATTTAAATGTTAAACTAATTTTGTTATTCTTTTTTATCAAATATTCTTATATGTATTTTTTTCAGTAAATAAAAAAAAAATATTTTTTTTTCAGCAAAATAATAAAAAAAAATGTTATTTTTGCAACGAACAAAAAGCACTTCAATGGCTTGATGAAGGAAAGAATTTCTTTATTACTGGTGGTGCTGGATGCGGTAAAAGTTATATTGTCAACCAAATAGCTCAAAGCGAACAAACTTATAAAACAATACATATTACAGCGAGTACAGGAAAAGCATCTTATTTAATCAATGGTGTCACCATACATGCTTTGCTTGGTGTATAGAAACTGGTGTTAAAAGTGAGAATTATCTAACGACATATCATCAAGACATTAAAAAAACATGGTTGGAAACTGATGTTTTAATTATGATGAAATTTCAATGATTAGCGCTTCAACATTTGATTTATTACATTCGATAGCTTGTGAAATTAGACAATGTTACGATGAATTATTTGGTGGTATAAAGTGATTGCTTGTGGTGATTTTTTTCAGTTGCCACCTGTTTCAGGTCAATTTGTTTTTAAATCACAAATATCGGCTACACTACATGACAGAAGTGTTGGTTTTAACTCAATGTTTTAGACAAAAAGACGACGAACAATTTTTTGGAGCTTTAAATGAACTACGTGTTGGTCAAGTTTCAGACAAAACTATTGATTATTTTATGACACGTTGTTTTGAAAAAGATGAAAATTTAAACTCTAAATATACAAGATTGTTTTTTAGAAACATCGAAGTGGATGTTTATAACAATCAAAAAATGGAAACTATCAAACAAGAAGGGTACTGGTTTTATGCTAAAGATGTTATTAAAAATCGAAATATTCCATGCTCGTTTCAAATTCCGGCAGCTGTTTATACTTAAAATAGGTGCTCTTGTGATGCTTGTAAGAAATATTAATGTGGAAGAAGGTTTGTGTAATGGTACTATTGGTACTGTTATTTTAATAGAAAGTAATGCAGTTTGGGTGATGATGAATAAAAAAGAAGTCAAAATTGAATGTGTCAAAGAAGAAATTTTAGATTGCTCTCATGCTGTCGTGGGCTCAAGATTTGGTTTGCCTTTAAAATTAGCATTTTCTTTTACGGTTCATAAAGCACAAGGAAGTACCATGAATAAAGCCGTTGTTCAATTTAATTCAAAGGCTTTTATTAATAGTCTTTATTATGTTTCTTTATCACGAGTTTGCAATTTGAACGATATATTTATAATTATTAATAATAAATTTGATTTACGAACACTATTTAAAAGTATTACTGTTGATTCTGATGTTTTGGAATTTTATAAAAAATACATGTAAATTTTTTTTTTTTAGATTCTTAAAAAAAATGAAATTTGAATATCAAACTGAGGAAACTCGTTTTAGTAATAACAGTATATACACGGAACATTTTTTTTACATTAAAGATCGTTATAAAGATGAAGATATTGTAGAAGAATCACAACTTTATTCAGAAACTCAAAGTCCAGATGAAATTGTTCATCATGTTGAACAAAAAACAATGCAAGGTTTTGAAACACAAATGAAAAACAGTATTCTTTTTGTGACTTGTTTCAAAATTTCTTATTAGGTTATAATATTGTTACTTTGTGTTGTAAGTCTATTGAAAATGGTTATTGTAAAATAATGAAACGTTGTTACAATTCACCTGTTTATTTTATTAAACCTTTAGAAGGACCGACAAATTTGCGTTTTATTCAAGATGCCAATGTACGAGCTGTTTTTAATGTTTTAGAAAACGACAGCGGATGGAAGATAATACGATTATGTAATATTAAAATTAAAACTTTATCCAATTTAACAGAAAGATCCATGATGAAATTACGAGATTTTGAATTGTCTGGTTTTAAAAGAAAAACGCTCATGACAGATGAAGAAATTGAAAAAAAGAAAAAACTCAACAAAACTTATTATGAAAAAAAGAAAGAAACACTAAAAAGTAACCAAAAGAAAAAACACATGACAAATGAAGAAATGGAAAAAAAGAAAAAACTCAACAAAACTTATTATGAAAAAAAGAAAGAAACACTAAAACAACGAATAACAAATGAAGAAATGGAAAAAAAGAAAAAACACAACAAAACTTATTATGAAAAAAACAAAGAAACACTAAAACAACGAAGAAAAAGTAACCAAAAGAAACACAATAAAATATATTACGAAAAAAAAACAACAAAAGAAGATAGAAATAGACGAATGGTTTGGCGAATGGTATAGACCTCATTCTTTAACACAATGGGAAAAAACACTAAAAAGTACTGTTTATACTATTCTGACTTATCAACAAAAAAAGAAAATGTTTTTAGATTATAGTATTTTATTTGAACCAGGATTATGTTTTTATTCTGCTTTTCTCGTGTCTTTGTTGATTCGTCAATGGAATGTGAGCACCGTTGAAGAATGGAATAGAAAAGTGTTGGAAAAAAACACTACAGATTTATATTCTGAAGAAAATATTTTACAACTTCTTTTTGAAGATCAGAGAAGAGAGCAAAATGTTCTAGCATGGAAAGACGTTTTACAACAAATAAAAGAAAAATCTAAAAATACGTCATTTCAAACTTTGATTGATTTTTGTCATTGTTTTGCTTACGAAAACACTTTTGATCGTATTAACATTAAAATTTTTGCCGTTAACAAAAAAAACACCAAAATTCGTTTGTTGCATTCAAAATTAAAATCACAATATAAAAGTTCTCTTGCAGAATTGTTAAAAGTAGTTTACGAAAGCGCAAACATTTCCCAAAGACGATCAAGATTCTCAAAGAGTATTTATTAACGACGAAGAAAGAAATAAAGCCAATGAACGAAAAAAAACAATCAACACGATCAAAATTTGTATTTTTCAAAAAAATAATTCTTTTCACGCTATAAGCATGTTGAATGAAAAATTTTCTACAAAGTATTTTTGTTCTAACAACTCACGTGTTTTGTTTCAATGTTCTGATTGTGGACAAAAATTTACCACAGAGAAACACAAATGCGAAGGTTATTATAAACCGGACAAATTTCCATACGGTGATTGTCACTACTCACTATCGACCACAAAATTCGTTCATGTGTACAAGTAGAAACTTGTTTCCATTTTTAATGACTTTTGATTGCGAAACGAGTATTACAAAGTCTGAAGAAAATGCTACTTCCAAAGTGAAACCTTTATCTGAGTTGAATTATTATTGTCATTCCATTGTGATTCAATGCATTCATGAAAAATTAGCAAGAGAATGTTTTGGTTTAGACGAACAAGGTCAAGTCATTACTCAATGGATTTTTTATTATGAAAATACGAGAAAAAAGAATTGAGAAAGTTTAGAAAGAAATCCTTTAACTTGTCTACCAGACTATTTTCAACCAGGAGTTTCTTTACTTCACAAGACACACAGACGTATCTTGTGGGAAAAACTAAATTGTGAAAATAATGAAAAATTAAAAATGGAATTGAGAGTTTACGATATCATTGCTTTAGCAGATACTTTGGTTCGATTTACATATGAAATATGTTTACCGCGTTTTGAAAATTTAAATATATCAAGTGAAGAAAGAGATTTAATATGGCGAGAAGAAAATCCTTGTTGTTCTATTTGTAGAACTCCTGTAGATAAAATACGTCAATCTGATGTTTATAAAAATAAATTTTCTCACATGACTCCTCAAGAAATGGAAAGATTAAATCATAATGAATTTCGCATTTATAACGACAAGCGAATTCAAGTTGTAAACATGGTGTACTTGTATCTCAAAGAGTAGGACGATTAGAATTGTTCATGTTACCTTGTCACGTTCAAAATTAGTTAATCGACAACGATGCTGAAAAAATAAAACAAGATTTATTTCGAGTCTCCACTTTGTATTACATTTGTTGTAGATGGTGGGAAAAATTTCAACACTTACCTGCCACTAACGGATTATTGAGTGATTATGTAGAATCACCACTGCTGAACTTGTAGATTATATGAAACAATCTTGTCTTTGCTTATCATGACCGAACACCAATTTGAAAACTATTTAAATCAAGAAGATATATAGAGTTATTAGAAGATCCCTACTTTTTAATCAAAATCTTTCGCAAATGTATTAACGAAACGGGTGAACAATATACAGACAACCTTCATTTTTTGTTTCTCATGAGAAAATTCAAGCAACCCGTCTACGAATTATGGTATCACACCATGTTGGTTGCTTTTAATAAACAATTTGAAACCCAATTTAATTTAACTGATTTTATTGAAGATGAAAAAAATCGAGAAAAAGTTTTAAATAAATGCCAATTTTTTCTTAACGCTTTTGAAGATTATCTTGTTATTGATCACGATCATTTTTCAGGACAAGTGTACGGATTAGCTCACGATTATTGCAACAAAAATTTAGGTAGATATAGTCAGCATTTGTCTTGTCCTATATTTGCTCACAATGCTTCTTTTGATAATCGTATTATGATTGTAGAAGGTTTAAAAAAAATATTGGATATTCCGTTATACGGTCATTTGGCAGAATCTGAAACTACACCTTTTAATGCTTTTATAAAATACAGCAACATGGAAGATGTTTTTGTTATATCTAAAAATGTAAGCAAAGTCAATATTATTTGCATCGGTAAACATATTAAAATTGTAGATAGTTTGAAAATTTTAAACTGTTCCTTAGAACAGGCCAGTAGTATGTTGTCACAAAAAGCACAACATCAAATTGTCAACACCATGTTGCATTATTTACGACCTTTTCATCCCGAAGTAAATGATTTAGCCGACAATTTCACTTTTTAAAAACTGTTTTATTAAAAAAACATTATTTCCTTACTCGCAAATAACAGACGAACTCTTAAACATTGAATATAAAACATTTCCACCGATTGAATTATTTGCTCAAAACGATTTAATGAAGTCTAAAAACTTACAAGAAGAAATTAAAAAATTGAAAGAAGTTTACGAAGGTGTTTAAAAAATTGTGGAACTTTTTGAATTTAAAAACTTTAAAATCCTTATTGCATATCTATACTGTACTCGATACGGTCGTATTAGGTTCTGTTATGATTGACTTTGACGAAAGAACATTTCAATTTACAAAGTTTCATATTCTAAATCATGTTAGCATTTTTAGTTATACCAGTAAACTCAATTCTACCATCAGTTTAATTCCAATCCAATATCCTGCGACCAACGAACATCAAAAAATGATTGAAAAGAGTATTCGAGGCGGTATGTCCACCAACGGTACGCAAAAGTTTGCCATTGATTCAGTTACTTTGAACCTAAAATAAAAGAACTCAAATTAAAGCGAATTGAGAGGTTGTTTTAATTTTTATGGACGAAAACGGACAATACGGAGGAGCTCAATTAAAACCTTTACCTTTTCACATGAAATATTCTTTTGATTTGGAATGTATTACTTTAGACGATGTGATTCGAAAAGATCATCGCGATAATATCAACGGATTCACGACGAGCGCATTAGAGCATTGTCAAATTACAAAGAAACCAGAGTATCAAGATCAAGTAGGAGGTTTTTCACCCATGGTAGAAAAAGAAATTATATCCTTTCAAGATTATTCTCCCACTGAAATTGTATCCAAACGTTATCTCAAAAACAATGGAACCTACGGTATAGAAAAAGACAAAACTATTAAATTGGTCATGAAATTAAGTTCGCATGAAACGTGTGAATTTTTAGACACTTTAATATGGTTGACTACGTGCTGTGGATGCATTGTTGAAAAAATTTACAAAGTGCTTCCTCTATGGCGTTATCCTTTAGCTCAAAAAATGGTAAAACGAAATATGGAAAAAAGAAAAGAAGCTATTAAAAAGGGCGACAAGGTAGTGGATGCTTCTTGCAAATTACAAATTAACGGTCATTACGGAACCTTGAGTCAACAAATTGCACAAAAACTAAATACTACTTTTATGAACCACGAAGAAAAAGCATTTCAAAATAGTATTGAAAATTTTCAAAACATTCGTCGTGTTTTAATTCAAGAAGGTCAAACCGATGAAAATATGTAAAAAGTTATTCCCTTTTCATTTTCAAAATTTATTATATAACGGATCACAATTCATCGGTGTTGAACCTGAAAGATATAAATTGGACGTTTTTGAAAAAAAAGTATGTTTAGATGAATACGAAACGAGTGATTTTAGTTATGATGATTATTTTAAAGAAACTTTGTTTGGTTTAATGACAGATGTTAAAACCAAAAGTATTTTATTTCACGATCAAGACAATCATCATGAAATGAAAGACGCCTTTGAACTTTTAAAATCGAAAGATCATAAAAACGCTCTCATTTTAACAACCAGCGAAAAATGCAAACTCGTAAACACCTCTTTACGTATTGTAGCTTCACAAATTTTATCTTATGCCAAACTTAATGTAGGACGTTTTAGTTGGGAATTGGGACAAGTATTAAGAAATCATGGAGCTGAAAAACATTTAGTAGTAACAGATACTGATTCTGATTTTTTTTATTACGCAAAAGAAACACAAAATGCTTTCCACAACGTTTCGAGAAAAGGTAGAAGAATGGATTTATTTTTCAAACTTTGGCAATCGTTGGATGGATTATTCCAATTATAAAACGACTCATCCTTTTTATTCCACTCTTTACGCCAAAGAAACGGATCATTTTCAAAACGAAATACCTCCTCCTTATTACATTGCACAAGCTTTTGCTATGGGACCTAAATGTTATAGCGTTCATAGCGTCAACGGAGACGAAGAAAAAAATTATTATAAAAATAGAGCTAAAGGAGTACCCAATTCTAAACTTTTATTTTCAAATTATGTCAACGGATTCGATACCTTTGCTGCCAAAAGATTGTGTAAACAAGTTCCTTTTTCAGTGATAAAGAAAATCAACCTATCGAACAAAATAGAATGAGTGTCAATTACAAACAAGTGAAAATACAAACGCACACTATTGATTTTTAAAAAGATTTACACAAAAAAATTATGTTTTTGATGACGGAGTCATGACCGAAATTCGTGATCATTATCTTTTGCAACCGATACGAGAAGCCAATTTAAAAGTGTTACCCGATATAGAAAAATTTTGTAGCGATGAACATATTCAAAATTTACTTGAAATTGAAAAAAATATTATAAAACAATCAGAACGTTATCAAACAATGGCCATGTTTAATCGAAAAGTTTTGATCCCTTTATTATACGATCTTAAAAAGAATATAAATTTGTAAAAAAAAATTTTTTTATGATTATAAAAAAAAAAATGGTGTTTTATTTTTTAGAACAAAAATGGACAGCGCAACAACTTGAAAACAAATTAAAAGAAATTGGTTTTAAAAATTTTTATTTAGTAGAAAATACAGAAAACGAAATTCATTATTTTAAAAATAAAAAAAACGGTTCTTATACTTCGCGTTTGATTCTCATTACTCTGAACGGACGACAATTAATTCATGAAGGATTTTTAAGTTGCTGTTTTGATTGTTTGGTTGAATATTTATGTTTCGAGTGTCACGTGGGATGTTATGAAGAAGATTGTGTTCATTGTGAAGAATACAATAGTATTCATTATAATTGTAATTGTCTTTTAGAAAATAAAAAAGATGGATAATATAGTATTAACAGAAGTGGCAAAACGATTAAATCGAGATTGGAAAACGTGTGGAAGATATTTGAAAGTGTGTGAACAAGAACTGGATCTTATTGATGCAGATTACAGATATCTGAAGAAAAAGCTTTTGAAATGTTAAAAATATGGAATCGTAATGGCACTAAAGAACAATTACTTTACGCAATGAACAACATACCAAGAATGGACATTAAAAAAATTATTTTGAACCGTATTTTGTAAAAATTTTTTTGATAAAAAAGGATATAAATTAAAAAAAATGTTTGTTTTTTATTCGTTGAGTTTAAAAAAAAAAAATGGAAGAAAAAGAAGAAAAACCTCTTGAACAAAAAATAGAGACTGTAGAACAACCTATAGAAAAACTTATAGAAAAAAAAAGATGGTAGATCTATTACCGAAATATTAAACGAAAAAGGTTTTCATGATTTCTATTTGAAAGGAACATCAAAAGAAACTGAACTCAAAGACGATGAAACCCATTCGCAAGTAAAATTTAATATTTTTAAACCTACTCAAGATGTCTATCCAAAATTCAAACTATACAGGTCCTACAAACAGTGGAAAATCAACTATGGCTAGAGATTTATTACATTGTGGAAAATTTCCTGATGCCGAAATGTTATTTGTGATACAAATGAGAGAACCTAGCGATTGTCAACACAAAACATGGAAAAATATTATCGACTCTTCAAAAAATAATTTAGAAGCGTATCAGATTATAACAGTGAACAGTCCAGAAAATTTAGATTCGGTAATACAGAGAGCTATTGGTTTTTCCAAAGATAAATACGGTATTCAAATAGCGATCACCGTTTATTAAAAACAATACTTTTATTTGATGACATTAGCGCTTTTTGTTTAAAAAGTCAACAATACACTAGCGCGTGTTCTAGCGGTTCTCATCACGGAGTAGGTACCATTACCGTTTTTCATTCCGTACCTTCTAAAGCCAGTCAATGTTGGAACAATTTAGTGTCTCATTACAAATGTATCATTTCTTTTGATAACAACAGCGAAATTGAAAAAATATTTAAAAACGATTTTCCTTCGACCGGCAAAATGCATCATCACGTTATCACCGATTTGTTAAATAAAGAAACTTCTAATCAACACGGACATTTGGCTTTGTTTAAAAGAAACTCTTCCGTTGCACGCTTAAGAACTCAAATTACGAGTAAAGAACAAAAAGTATTTATTCCAGTAGACGCTCAAGGTAAATTGGACTTTGATTATAAAGACATGAGCGTGAACAAAAAAATTGTTAGTTTTCAATCTTTTCCCTACGTAAAAGCGCCTAATCTAAAAAATCATTATTATCTCAAATCGCATCACAACAACTATAATCAAGAGAAGGAGAATAAACCCGGCGAAGAAGATAAAATGGATATAAATAAGGAAAAAGAAAATACGATAAAAAAAAGAAAATGGAGTGAAAGCGAGAGAGCAACACAGCTACTCGAAGAAATTAAAAGACAAAAACGATATGGATTGTGCGAATCTTCAGACGAATCTACAGACGAATCTTCAGACAGTGGACACGCCTCTGATTCTACATGATTGGGAAAGTGAAGAATTTTTACGAATTTTACAAAACGATTACGAATGTTGCAATCCTTCTAACAAAGCGAGTAAACGACAAGCCATGAGACAAAAGTTGGCTGTTCGAGGACAAATATTTATTCCCAAAATGAATAGAAGAAAAGACATTGACGAAAACGAAATTAAAATATGGATGAAAGAAATTTTGACGCGTTTTAACGCTGTAAAAATGTTAAAATGCGAACTTTTATCGGATCACGAACGACAACAAATAAAAAACGCTTTTCAAGAATACGTTTGTATAGAAATTAAACTTTTTGTCAAAGAATATTTGTATCCGTATCCAAAATTTAACGAAAACGGAAAAGTCATTATGAAAAAAGAAAAAATGAAAGATAAAAATCAAGCTATATCAGACTTTGTTTATCACAATTACGACGTTTTAAAAGAATATTTCAACTCTACTCGTTTTAAACTTTATCACGAAATTATAAATTATTACGCTAATAAATTAATCTCATTCGACACTATACAACCTACAAAAACTGTAATCGATTTATTAAGACAACAATTTGACGTTGATTATTGTCAAAAAGAATTGTATTTTCAAAATAATTTGTATTTTTATGAAACATGAATAGATATAGACCTTATCACGAGTCTCCTTTATTAACCTTACGTAAGGTATTAGCCAAAAATGCCTACAACATGGATGTTTTTAACAAAAAATTGTTACAAATTGACGAACAAGAAAACGAACAAAGTAACCTAGAATCTGGCGAAACAAACACATCCAATGTCTCTGAGCTTATCCAGAGATACGATTTGCCTTCTTCTCTCAATTATGCCGATCCCATCAATCTCGACAATCAAATTGCTGGCGAAGTAAGCTTTCAACAAAGTTTAAATGCTTTGTTACCTCTAGACACTATGCTCGATAGTGATATAGCTACAAGTTTAATCAGCGATCAAGAAAAATGGAAAACCTATCTCAACGTAGGAGGTGATGCTTACGCTTTTAAATCCATTTTAAATCTGAATAAACAAAGCGATTTTAATGATCAAATCGATCAAAGAAATATAAGCGAATCTTTGAGAAGCATGAGAAATTTAAAAAGATTTCCTATTCAAGACAACGCTCTTACCGCTACACCACCCACCTCTATTCAATCTACATTAAACACTTTACCGCGTTCTACTACTTTGAACACTATTCCATCGGCTAATAAAAAAATTTACACTTTGACACCTCTTAATAAATTTTTAATTTTTCACGAAACAGCCAATGCAAGTGAAATTCTAGAACAGCTTTATCGAAGCGAATCTGTAAAAAAAATTCCCAACTTGGCTAAACAGCTGGTGGACATGTGTAAAAATCAAGTCAATTATCGATTTGGTTCGCATCAAATTTCTTTACGCGTTTACAAACCGAGAAACGAAAAAGCTACTTTAAACAATTTAAAAATTTATATTTTATATCTAGCCAACGTCGTAGATGTAGAAGAATCTATAGCTAGTATTATTAACAATGTCACCAACTTTGCCTTTGAAAAAATAAACGATCCAAAACAATATTCCTATTATGCTAACGAATTTTTAACTTTACTCACTTCTTCTCATTCTGTAACAAACATGAGAATAGTAGCCGACTATTATCAAATAAGACAACTTACTTTTGCCAAATTATGGAGTTTTATTAGAAAATACAACATACCCTTCCGAAACGAAACTAAATTAACCTCCGAAGGTGTATATGCTAGTGCTCTAGCTCGAGATCCTTACACTGTTATGACTTCTAGTTTTATAGAAAGCGAATCTCTCAGCGATAAAAGTTTTGGTGGAAGTAGAGCTTTTGAAATATTAACACAAACAAAAGACATTATTCAACAAAGATGTATACACTATGGCGAAATGTTTCGAGGTGATAAATTTGAAATATTGAGAGAATACATTCAAGCCAACAGTTATTTATTACCTAATAAAGATATATTTGCTCAAATGTTAAACAACTATAACGAAAACGCGTTAGCTAGCAGAGCCATCGGAGAAACAATGGTCTATTTGACGTTCAAAACTTTTTTCAACACTGTGCCTTCTTTACCTTTTAGAGATGTAACAGATGTTGTCCTATTAAAAGAAGAAGTAGAACAAACTTGTGCAAAAGGAGGCATGTTGGGATTATTGCAACATATTAAATCCAATTCGAATCAATTTTACAGTACAGAAAATACAATCAAAGAAAAAAGTTTGCTCGAAATGTTAATGATAATGGGTGCAATGTATAATTCTCATCTTATTCGTTTAAATTCACTTTTAATGTCTTATAAAAAATGTTTTGAAATGGATTCTAATAATATTGTAAATTTTGCCAACGCTTTAAAACATGTTACCCATTTTAAAAAAAGAAATTTATTCACTCATCCTTTAACAAAGTCTTCCTTATTAGAAATTCCTACACCCAAAAAAGAACCACGAACACGAGCATCCGATCCTTATTTAGGTCCGATAGAAACTAAAAAAGAAGAAGAACCTGTTGAAACAAACACAACTACTGAACCTGAAACTGATCCCACATTATTAGGAGCTACTGCTTTACCTGAAACAACAGAAAGCGAACCAACAGCTGCTAGCGCTAGTACTGAAACTCCAATGTTAACTAGAAGTGGTCGTTTAGGATTAAGAACAAAAAAACCACCTACTAGATCATCGTCTACAAATATAGACGAAAGAAAAAGAAAAGCTCCGATAACAAAATATACCGACTTTTAAAAAAAATGGACAATGTTTTGAGAGATGCTATTGATAATCTTGTAGAAGATCAACTGACCAAATTATCGAGTCGTTTGTTTGCTTTGACTGACGTACCCAAAATTAAAAAAGTTTTATTACAATTGGACACTTTAAAAAAAAATCCAACCGATTTGAAATTTTATGATCAACTCAAAGCGCTTTTAGAAAATTCCATCTATGCCAAATGGAACGGACTCATCACCGCTTGGTCACACGTTACTTTGCTTTTTAAAAAAACAACCGATGTCAACGCTAAAAAACAAGCTCCTCGCAAACCTTATGTTTACGAAACACATCAATATTCGTACGATAGACCTCGACAATATTTTCAAGCTGATTTGGCCGACATGAACAGTTTTAATTTAAATTTTGCTTCTCATCGACCCGAATTTTGTTTAGTTGTGGTAGATGGAGTATCTAAAAAAGTCTATTTGAGAGTCACCAGTAAAAAAACAGCAGACAAAGTGCTGAGCAGTTTTAAACATATTTTTGAAGACATTAAAAGAGACGATAAAACGTTTATCTACTTGCAAACGGATCAAGGTGGTGAATTTTTTAACAACAAAATGGAAGAATGGTGTTATGAACAAAACATTGTTCATTTTAGTTCTAAAAATTATGGAAAAGCTTACTTGGCCGAATCCACCATAGGACGATTAAAACAACTTTATCAAAAATTAAAAAAACAAGGTGAACTTCAAAAAAAGAATTGGAGTTTTTATATCGAGGACATGGAACAAAAACTCAACGAAAAAGAACGAGTCACGAGTGGAATCGCTCCTGATGAATTGGATGCTGACGACGCCAAAGGTAAAGCTCTTCGTTTAGTCGATCAATACCGAGACGACAAAAGACGAGGACATCATTTTTCTTCCAACATGTTACATCGAGTAGAAAAAGAATACAAAAACGAAAAATTAAAAATATACAAACCTCTCTCCGTTGGAACCGAATGTTATTTGAAAAAATATAAAATAGATCCCAAAGACACTTTTAGCAAATCGACTACTCGCGATCAACCGTATTGGGACACGACCAAAAAAGTAATTATTATCAAAGTCTCTCAGCGCACTAACCCTTCAGTCGAAGGTTATTTACCCGTTTATATTTATAAAGTGGGAATAGTAGGCAATTTAAATAAGACATTTAAAGTAAAACGAGAAGATTTGTTACCTGTTAACGAAGAAGACAAAGACATTTATTATAAAAACTTTAACGAATATGTTAATACATTTTTAAAACCTTTGAAGAAAAAACAGCAAGAAAAAAAGAAAAAATGAACAATTTAACGTTTGACGATGTTTTAGATGTAAATAAATATGATTGTAGCACGTATTATTTTAGCGAAATTAAAAATAAAAATCAAGCTAGCGTGCATTATAATGTTTTGAACGATTTTAGTTTACCCTTGACACCTAACGATATTGACAAACCCACATTTAAAAATAACACCATTTTACATTTAGCCAGTATGGACGTACCTACAAATTTAACTCGAGTAGACGAAAGTCTATCTTTTTCTGAAAACGCTTACGGTTTAAGAATGGAATCCAAACCAGCTATAAAAAAAATGTTGTGCGATATTCAAAACGACATGATTGCTAATCCTACAAGACCCATAAAATATTTTTATCTTGTTACAAAAAGTGTTGTCTTGTACGCTAATCATATCCCTTTACCAGGTGACACGTTTCCTTGCTATGACATATTAGATATGGAAAACATGAGTAGCGATCATTTGAATTTTATGTGGTCCTTTTATGCAACAGGTGGAAGTAAACTCTTTGGTACTATGACACCCCATGGCGGACAAGATGATTTTTTTATTAGAAACTTGGAACTTTATAATTCCAGATTAAATAGAGTGCTCTATTTTTCAGACTTTTTTTCAACTTATTATAATAAAGATGCTAAAATTTCATCATTAAAATATTTTAATCCAAAATTATTATTTGATCCTGACACTGAACTTAGATACAAAACAGCTGTAGTCAATATGCCCATGATCAAGTTTAGTTTAGATGCAAACAACAATGTACAACAAAATTTATTCAACGTCAATACCGCCCCATTTGCTAACAGAACCAACTATAACTTATTGTGGTATTATAAAAAAAGTAACGAATATGCAAGCAACCCTTCTTTTTTACAACCTATTCGATCTAGTTCGACTTCAACCGTACAAGAAATAGGTTTGTCTTATTTTGGTTTTTTTTCAAACAGAACATCTGCAACTGCCTACGTTCTAGAAGATTTTACCAAATTACTACAATATAATTATAATAGTAGTAGATCATTATACGACAACATATACAACTTATCCTTAAACACTCACACTAGTAAAAATTTTGTAATATATGCAAAACATCCGCTTTTAACCGCAACAGAAATAGCAGCTATTTCACCCGAAAGACAGATTATTCTAAACGGTGTAGAAGATACTTTTGTTCGTCCGTTTATTCACATCATGCTGACACCCAATTATAAAAACCCCTCATTATCTTCGGGAAGCTTACTTTCGGATACCAGACCGTTAACTGCCGATGATAATATTCTTAGTGTTGATTTAGATATTTATATTCATAACATATTACCTATTGCAGAAAGTCAAAAATCAAAAACAAAACACATTGTACCGTGGCAAATTGCTTTTTTTTTATTAAAAATATTAACCAACACCAATACAATACCTTTTGAAGGCAACCTATATAACGTAGAAACTAATCTAAACGATTTCAACATACCTTATAATGTCAATATTCATATTAACGCCTTATGGAAAATTTGGAATGATTACGTTGATACTAAAAACCCCGCTACGCCCGGAGTTTATACTACTGAAAAAATGGTACTACCACAATTTGCAGATATTATTAAAGCTGCTTTTGCAAGTATTCGCGCACAAACGGCGAGCAGATTACTCTATGTCACATCATCCGAGTTGGGAGCTGAACCTGTAGAATTATTAACAAGTTTTTATCAAATATGGTTTCCTCTTTCATCTAGATCATCTAGAAAATATTTTCGTTATACTTTGAAAAATATACCTTTAGCTTCTTTACCATTACCTTTTTTTAACGTCGATCAAGTCATATGGCCTGAAAGAGAATTAAAAATGATGGATGTTTTTACCGAAAGTTTAAACGTAACAAACAATTTACTCAATCTCAATTTAAACAACTTGACCTTTGCCGATCATACTTATGCAGGACCCGATTTTAACATGTTTAGTAAATATCTTACAAATATACCCAAAGGTATACCTTCATGTATTCCCCAACCTATTGACGGAGTATCCAATTATTATACTTTTTTTTCTTTACCCTCCTTCCAAAGAAAATTATTATCACCCATTAAATTGAGCGTATTCCTTAAGAGAAACATGTTAGGTTTTAAAATGAGTCATAATTCCTATTCAGATTATGATATCAATTATGTTTCCCCAACCGGAATTATTGGCGAACCCGAAATAAAACCGAATTATTGGCGAACCTTTCAAGTGTTACCTTCCAACTTACCTGATGACATTGTCAAAATGTGGACAGGCGATAACGCTTTAATTGCTAAATATAACGCAGAAACTTTTATTGAAGTTTTAATCTATTGCGAACAAACCAAACCTCTATTTTCAAATAGCATCAAAGTACCTCTTGTCACTACAACTAGTTTTGAAAGAGCGACAACACCGACTCATAAAACATGGTTAAATAGTGTCAAAGCTATATTACAAGGAAATAATCTAACAGAATTGGTATTTTATTGCACTTCGCTCACCGGTCAATTTATTTATCAAAAAAAGAGCGACGGTACGATTATACAAACTTGGACAGACAGTTTGCCTTTAAAAAATATCATTTTAAAAATGTATCAACCTGTTGGAAACAATCCTGTACCTTATACTTTACTTTTACAAAGAGATCAATACAGTTTAACTCAACAAATCAATCCCTTTGTTATGCAAGTCGATCAAAATATGACCAACGCCATGTCGCTAGATTTTAAAATTCAAAAAAAAAGACTCGCTTTCTTAAGATGTGCTCTAGTTCAAATTAGTAATTTTAATAACACTGTTTCCAACTTTCCTTCGACTACAGACACTTATATTTTTATCAAATGCGATCAAGCTATAAATTGTGGAATGTATATGAACAAAATTTATGTTCCCGGTATTGTTGCTTTTTTCAATTTAACAGACTACACCAATTCGACTCAAGTGACCACCAATATTGATTTTACAAAAAATCGTAATCCTTCTATTCAAGGACAATTATCCACCTTTGATATCAACGATGTAGACGACTGGAAACAATCAAGATGGTCGTTTCTTAATTCAAAATCTGAACCGCTCACCTTTAATAATCTTAGTTCTACCGTTTTTTTTAATCCTACGTTAAAGATTCAAATGGTTCCGTTTTACAATTAACTAGTTTGATTAGTATAAAATAATGTCTTTTATTTTTTATTATGATTAAGAAAATATAAAAAGAAAAAAAAGTTGTTATTTATTTTTTTCTCTTACCTATTTACATAAAAAAAAATGAGTCTCTTGTGCGCCAAAGGAAGATATCATAAAAATTTAGTCAATTTAGAAGAAAAAATGATGCAAGAATCAAAAGTTAATCCTAAAGAACAATTCACTCAAATTAAAAATCACATGCAACAATTACAAAATCAACTAACTCAATATTCCACCAAATCCGAATTGCAAAACATGAAATCTGAATTGGATGAAATTAAAAAAATCAAAAATAAAAAAGAAGAAATACCAGAAGAAAAACCTCCCAAGAATAGGAAAAAAAAGGAACAAATCAAATCCAAACCTAAAAAACGAAAATATTCAGAATCTGAAACCGAAAGTTCAGAAGAAGAAGAAGAACTTGTTGAAAAAAAACCTAAAAGCAAATCTAGTCCTTTACACATTTGTTCGCAATGTTTTCAAGAAGTCAATGCTGTTGACAAGATAAACGGTTTATGTAGAAACTGTATTATTCAACAAAGAGCCATATTATCAAGTCCACTCATGCAGAATAACAACGACAAAAAGAAAAAAAAATTGAATAAAAAAAGTCTAATTGAACTTGGTTACACTCGTGCTTTAAAAGACGTTAAAAATAAAAAAATACCATTTAAAAAAACTACTTCAGAATCAGAAGATGAATAAATAGGAAAAAAATGTTTTATTTCTTTTTTTTCAAAAAAAAATGGGTTCGTTAGCTAAATATGTGAGAGACGGTGACGGCAATCGTTATACACCCAATACAAACGGTCATATTACTATTGAAGATGTTTTGGCACAAGCAGACCACGAAAATCGTTTATTGCAAGAAGCAACAAGTGGTAATATTAGTGCTGAATATAAAGCGATATTAAATGAAAAATATCCTGGATTTCAAACAGCTCAAGCTCAAGATGAAGTCATTGCTGTTAATAATCAAAAATTTTCTTACGATCTTACTTCTGACATGGCTAATTTAATTTCTTTTACCACTATACTCAACGAATGGACATATCTACCCGATTATTATATAGATTTTGATTTATTTCTTTATAAAAATGTCAACACGCAAACAAGATTTACACCTACAACAGACGATGAATTAGTCAACAAAGTCTGTCTTTGCTACAACTTTATTCAAGCCTTATTTAAATGTTTAAAATTTTATCCCAACTATCAAATAAATAATACTACTTGTTCGAACAACGCTATCATTAATCGTTCTTATGATCGATTTAAAACAATGCTAGTTAAAAAAAGTTATACAAAAGCGTTTAGAGAGTCGTGGATTAATCCTAGTTTAGGTTTAACAGAAGAAACTGAAAATACAACCCCTATTACTTTTACTGAAACCAAAACGCTTATACAAGCTGCAGACCCTAATGGCCTCATTAGACCACTTACTGGAACACCAGCTCCAGTAGCTCCTGGTTATCAAACAGCGCTAAGAGATAGATATAATGCTTTTATGACTGCAGAAAAAGGTTGTAAATTTAGAGTACCTTTGAGTTTAATATGTGAAATTTTTCAAATGAAAGAATATTTTGGAAAAAATAAACAAGTAAGATTTGAGTTTTATATTGAAAACGATATGAATCAACTATTAGAATGGGTTAGACCTATTACAGACGCACAAGTAACAGCTCTTGCTAATGTAGGAGTAGCTATAAAAAACCCAATGATTTATTGCAATACCTATAGACTCAAACCTAGTTTACCCTTGGAAAAATCTTTATATCTCAACAGTAAAAAAGACGAAATGTATACTTTACTACGTATCGCTCACTACGAACAAGTTGTCACCAATGTAGAAAATGTGACGGAAGTCACTGTTAATTTGGGAAGTATAAAGACAGCAGATCTTGTACCTCACAGCATTATATTTTCTGTTACTTCAAAAAAAGAAAGCGATCATTTAAGCAAAAGTTGTTTTACACCCGTTGAAATGGCTTGCAACATGATTAAAAAAATCACCCTTTATAATTACAGAAGAACATATGTTAATTCAGCAGGTGATACTACTGAATACGATTTGACAAAGCAAGACGATCAATTGTTCCTTTGGAAAAGTTATGTTTCCTTGTTTAAAGGAAATACACCCTCTACTTTTAATATTAACAATATTGCAGATTTTTATACTGCAGACGATGATAGCTTTTTAAGAACTCCTAAACTCTATTTTAGTACTACTAACACTACAGAACCTTTAGTCATCGATAGCACTAGCGATTTTAATTTTATCAACGATAAACCTCCTGCTACTATTGCTGGAAATAATTCGTTTCAAATCAATGTGCAATTTACAGAACAATTTAAAGGTGTACTTGTTATATTTATGCAATATCAAGCTCAAGTTATAGAACAAGGTTCAGGAAACGACACTCAAGTCACCTATATTCCTACCAAATTTAAATCGTCTTAATTTGTTATGAAAAACATTTGTCATTTTATTAAACAAACCCTATTTGTATTTATTATTTTATAAGTAAACGGCTATTTATTTCTAAAAAATTTTTCTTAAATCTAGTTGTTTTTTTTTATTTGTCGCGTTCATGGCTCGCAGACGTACAAGAGGTCACCGTCGTCGACATCATAAAACTCGTAGAGGGAAAGGAAAATTTATTACCAAAGTGAAAAATTTTGCTAAACGCCTTTTGAAATCAAACGTAGGAGGTTACGCTTTGGATTATCTTCAAAAGCAACGCAATGCGTAAAATAGGGTGTTGCACCGCTTGTAAAATAAAAAAAAAATCATATAAAAAAAGAGGAAGAGGGAGAGTTTATTTACCTCCTTTAAAAGGAGCTGGTAGAAAGCGATTTAAAAGACAAAGAAAATACAAGACACTTTAAGAAAAATTAAAAATTTACCCTTGGTATGAGGCTTAAAAAAACAAATGCAAAAAACTAAATTTGATCATGTTAAAAAAACACGACTTTACAATATATAATTACTTTAACCGTCCTCAAACATGTCGTAATGCATAGAAAAAGAGGAAGAGGAAGAGTTTATTTACCTCCGTTAAAAGGCGCAGGTAGAAAACGATTAAGAAGACATTTAAGAAAACGCATGCGTGGTCGATTTCTTCCATTCTTAGGTCCATTGTTATTATCATCACTGATAGCGCGATAAAAAAATGTTTAAAAGAAGACATAAAAAAAGACATAATAAAAGACATAATAAAAGACATAGAACAAGACGAATGCGTGGAAAATTTCTTTTTGGACCTCTTTTAGGAATGGCATCTAAAGCCATTATACCAGCATTTGCTAGCGCTCTTCTACCTACCATTGGTAAAGCTGTTTTGGGTGGAGCTATCTCTGGTGGAATTTCTTACGGAATTAATAGAATTGGAAAATAATATTTTTATAATATATATATTTTTACACTTTGTTTTTTATTATTTTAGTACAAATATAAAATCCCAACAGTGTTCCAAGTAATATAAAAACTCCTAGTAACGCTCCAAATAAATATCCTCCTGCTACAATAACAATAAATAAACTCGAAAGTGTTATTATCGACGCTACTTTCCATGCATTAATACACTTCAAAATTTCGAATATGATTCCCATGCGAGTCGTGTGTACCACCATTATCTATCGGAGGATCTTGTTTATAAGGTCGAACTACTGCTACGGTCGTTGGAGTTTGAAATTGTTGTAACGGTTTGTTTTTTGATTCCATTCGTTATGAACCCATTTCATTTTTTTTCACGCTTTATATACATTTGGTCACGCTTCATTAAATTTTTTTTGTCACCTGATCTTTTTGCGCATGCGCCACCTTTTTTTTTTGAGACCGGGAAATTTTCATCACTTTCATTTCCTAAATTCTCAGAATTAGTCAGAATTGAAGGTTCATTTTTTTACAAGGACCGCGGTTTCAACGTTTCAACGGACCTCGGTTTTAACGTTTTATTTCAACTTTTTTTACACGGTCGGTGACACTGAATCTGAGTCTGACTCTTACAAGAATTGTAACTTACGTTATCATCAACGGTACTCTGTGATAAGACCATTAAGACTTCTTAGAGCACCATAATAGTTATATATATATATATATATATATATATACATATATATATATATATATATATATATATATATATATATATATATACATATACATATATATATATACATATACATATATATATATATACATATACATATATATATTTATACATATATATATATATATATATATATATATTTATATATATATACATATATATATATATATATATATATATATATATATATATATATATATATATATATACATATATATATATGTATATGCATATATATATATATATGCATATATATATATATATATATATATATATATATATATACATGTATATACATTTGCCCATGTGCAAGTTCCGCAATAGCAATTTGAAATATAAAAATATAAAAATGCGAAAGTTTTTTTTTCGGCGAACAACCCTAGTATATACATACAAACCTATCACACTGGTAACCAGATTTGACTTAACCGACCGCACCTTTATTGGAAATAAACTTTAATTTCTTGATATTTTAGATATTTCAAAGATATTTTAAAGGTACTTCAGCAAGTAAAAATTGCAACAAAATATTTAATCGTTTTTTTCGTAATTTATAAGTCTATTTTTCTTGAAGCCTCAGAACTTGCAGGTTTTTTGTTTTTAATTTTTATATTTCGTCAACAAAAAAAGTAAGCTTTTACAATGTTTTTACAACATAAAAATATTATAGAAAAGTTTCTTGGCAGAAGATAAGGCCTTATCATCCCGTTAATATAACTGAATTCAATAAAAGTGAAAAAGGAAGAAAAAAACTAAAGCGACGTTTTAGCATTCAACTTACTGCTTACAAAAAAAAAAGAAAAAAAGAAGGCTTGTGGTGTCCTGATTTGATGTGTGCTTTTTCTTTGCTGGATTTTTAATTTTTTAAATAGCTACTTGATTTAGAGTAGCTACCAAATTTAGATAAATCTAAAACAGATGACGTTTTATTATTTTCAAATTTGACTCATTTGTAGGCAATTTTGTCATCTCATCTATATTTTCACATGGCTGGTTTATTAGCTTCAAGTTTTATAAATTTGTATTAGTTATGTGGTAAGTTAACTTTGAAATTTCACATTTAAAAGAGCAATTTTATTTTTTTCATTTATATGCATTGACAGTGTTGCTCTTGGAATTTGATAAGAAAATTTTTCTTTTTTGTGGCTCTTTTCTTTATTGCTTTAACTTTTTTGAAGTTTTCCCATGTTATATTTTCCAATTTTACGTGGACTCTGCATCTAAAATAAAAATAAAAGTTTATTTACTGTTAAAACACTAAAGTAGATTAATTAAGTTTATTAAGTTAACCGTCAATGATTAACTAAATCCAAAAGATTGGGCTGTTAGCTTTGTCCTTAAATGATTTTATTTTTAAAGGATTCTTTAAAAAATTTAAATTAAAGCTTTAAACTTTAATCAAGTTTTTTTTTTAAGTTTATTTATTAAAAAGATATTTGCAATTTTTGATATGTTGAAAAGAAAAGAAATAAAATATCCAATTTTTCGGATCATTTTTTATATCCTCATACCTCATACCTTTTTTATATCCTCATACCTCCACGAAACTTTTCAATTTTTTTTGTTCAAAACTCAACTGTAATAGATAATTCAAAAACTCAAATTTTGAACAATTTTTGAACATAGAAAATTTATTAATTTTCTATTCTTTAATTGAAGGAATTTAGAATGCTATGAACATTAAATTGTATTGGTAATTTAAGGAACAACTATCAACATTAAATTGGGTTGGTAGTTTAAGGAACTAATATCAACATAAAATTGGGTATGTAATTTAAGGATGCACTATCAACATTAAATTAGGTTGGTAGTTTAGAGAACTACTACCAACATTAAATTTTAACATATATCAAGAATATAATATTGAACGCAATTTTCAATTTTAAAATTTTTTTCTTAATATCTGATATACAGTGGGTGCTCATATTATTAGAAACACGACCAAATTTTAAAAACTTTGTGAATAAAGTTCAAAATTAACAAAACATTTTAACAAAATAATTTTTTTTATTTTACAAATAGTATGTATGTACCTTTTACTTTAATCTGGGAGTTTGGCAACATTGCATTTCATCTCATTATGAAGTTATAGGGTTTTTTCCCGAATTTTGACAATTTTGGCAGTTATACCTGTGTTGTTGTCGCGTGAAGTGCTATTTGTTTATCGCTCTCTTTTTAAAGTTTTCAAAGATTTTTTTATTGTTTTGTTATTGAGTTCTATTTATGTGTCTATTTTTTACAGTTAAACATGATTAAATCAATATTTTTACATATAATTTGACTTCTATAACGGTTTACTAGAATCACGTGTTTTGTTCAATATGGGAAAGACAAAAGATGTTTCACCTTCAAAAAAAAGAGAAGTTGGAGCATTATTAAAGAATACTTCTTATTCTCAAAGGTGTATAGCATCAATGACAAAGGTTTCAGTGACAACAGTCAACCGAATAAAAAAAAATCTGGACAAAAATGCTGATTATACTCCTCAACGAACAGGACATTGTGGTAGAAGACGATAGAAAAATGCAAGATATTTGCCTAGAAAATAGGAATAAGCCTAGGCGAATACTAACCACTTTAATACAAGATGCTGGAATACCAGTATCTCCAATGACAGTTCGTCGCCGACTCAAAGAACAAGGATTTAGATGCTGTCGACCTGCTAAAAAGCCTCAGCTCACTCTAGCAATGCAACAAAAACGCCTTGCTTGGGCTAAAAGTCATCGGCATTTGACCGTCGATGACTGGAAAAATGTAAGTACTTTATTTATAATTGTACACATTCCATTTAGAGATTTTCCTACATTAAAACTTTGACTTATAAGTTTTTTTGATGTTGTTTAGGTATGTTTCTCGGATGAATCGACAATCCAGATATTGATGAACAAATCACAGTTGTGTGCGTAGACGAGCTGGAGAAAAATTCCACAAAGACTGCATCTTAGAACGTGTAAAGTATCCTCTAAGTATAGTGGTATGGTCTGTCATTAGTGGACATGGAACAGGGCGCTTATATATCGTTGAGGGAACTATGCGCCAGGACCAATACATAAAAGTTCTTGACACAAGATTGGTACCACAGTTGAAGGAATGGTTCCCAAAGAACCAAAAATTTACATTTATGCATGATTCTGCCCCATGCCATAAAGCAAAGAAGGTTACAGAGTACCTAAAAGCAAAGAAAATTCCAGTGCTACCATGGCCTGGAAACTCACCAGATTTAAACCCTATTGAAAATCTGTGGGAGATCATGAAAAGGGAAATTGCTTCTGAAATGATCACCAACAAAATATAATTAATTGAAAAGATGATCAAAATCTGGCACAATAACATAGATATTCATAATAATGCAATAAAATGCATAGAAAGTATGCCAAGACGTGTAGAAGTGGTAATAAGTGCCAAGGGAGGGATAACAAAATACTAAAATAAATCACCAATATGTAATCTTTTGCTTGTACAATAGTGGAATTATTTAAAAAAAAATATAAATAAGTATGTTTTTTGTAATAAATATAGACCGCAACACTCAAAAGTTACGAAAAAATAGTCTGCAACCTTTTTATTTCTATAATAAATAACCTTTAACACATAATTTTCAAAATCTCATGATCATATAATTACCTTTGTAACTCTTTTTTCAGACAACCCTAATCACTTACCTTAACCTCTTAATTTGTTTCTCGTCTCTGAACCTAGCTTATACTCAGTTTCTCTTTGTTCTTCGTTTAGATGATTCAGATCATGTTATAATTTCACTATTACTTAAACACTTCTATTAAATCAGATCTATTGTTGCTCTTCTTACTATTAGCGTAAAGCTAACCTGAGTTTTTTGGGTGATTTTTTTTTAAATAGTACTTTGGGTGTTGTCTTTCTGCCTAAAGTTGCGTTGCGCTTTATAATCTTTCGGATTTAGACAGGCATGGAAACATTTGTTTCTTTAAATTTAAGTTTCAGTTACCCTGAAGATTTTCTTTTAAAATTTTCTTTTAAAGATTTTCTTTTTAGGTTATACGGTTATTATTAATATGCTAAGAAAATATGAAAGTGGAGCTTCTAAAAGGAGATTAAAGAAAGAGACAGGGGGAATGGCAGCTATACTTCCCAAAATGACAATTTTTTTTTCATCAAATCAAATTAATTTATCAATTACACGGAAAAATCATCAAAAATCAATTTATCAAACAATAACACGGAAAATGAGGTAGCCTGCCTCCATCCTTCAAATAAAATTCATGAAAGTGTTAAATCTACAATACGTAATAATGAACTTGACTCAGGTACTTCAATTTTCACTATCTTTAATGACACCTCTAGCATCTGGTAAACAAACAATTTACTTTTTAGGTATTTAATACTATTTTTCTGTAAATTGTCACTTTTTATGACACTAATTGCATACACTTATTATTTTTTTAATTAAGCTTATGTTTATCATGATTTTTTTTTTCCTAGATACCATTCTACACACTGCATCAATATAGACATTTTAAGTTGAATGTCATGATAATGCAAATATATTTGGCATATTAATAAACTATGTCCAACTGACAAGGAAACACAGGGCCGACGACACGGGTTTTAAGGTGGGGGCGCACTCCCTTATTTTGAAAAAAATGTCAATTGCTAAGTTGATTTCTAATTTAAAAAAAAAGGCCTTTAAATAAAAAAGTGGGGAGGGCACGTGCCCCCTTAATGTCGTTGGCCCTTAAATAACTGAAAACGAAATAAAAACCGCATCTTCTTGGGAGATTTTGGTAATTTTCTACTAAAACACCCTATAAAAGAGTGTTTGTTATGGTGCATATAGGGTGTATACACTATTAAAGTGTTAACACAACTAATAATTGTATTCACTGTGTGTATACAATCGTTAATGTCACATCTATATTTTTCATGTTTAGTATATATAAATATATATTCATATATACATATATACAGTGCTTTTTTTCTCCTGGAACGCACCGGAACGGCGTTCGGCTTTTTTTTTATATAAACTTATTTTTTCCCCCGTATTATTAACGAACTTTATTTTTGAATACTTAACGTTTTTAATTTCATAAAAACTTGTATTGAAAATTCTTCAAATTCAAAATTCAAATGTGGGTCGTAAAGATTGTGAAAGAAACTAAAAAAGAGACTCTATCAAGCAATATTTTAAAGTTTTTAACGCTAGAGAAAATTTTCACAGCAAACATTTTTCGAACTGTATATAAAGTTGGAAAAGGATATCAGTCCTTTAATTACTTTGAAATGAAAAAATTGATTTTCAAGAAACTAACTGAGTTGAAATGGGTCGTAACCTTCATTTTAGAAGGGTGTGAATTAAAGTTGTCAATCATATAGGTAACGAAATAAGGAAAAAAATTATTGCAGAAGTCATAATATCAAAAAGTAAGATTTCGTCAATGATTGATGAGTCAACAACTACTTTTAAAAAATAACGTATCCTTAAAATTTAGTTTATTTGGTACACACTATTCATACCATCCCTATTTCCGCAAGTGAATGCGAAAGAGGATTTTCATATATGAATCTAATCATCATACCAACAAGCCCTTCATTAATGACCAAAACAAATTCAACAAATTTTTCATCAATTAGTAGGACCACCGCTAACAAGCATCGATCTTTCAATGTACATTGATTTGTAGTTATTTAGTGGATTCCATTTAGCTGTATTAAGAGCTATGAAAGGAGAAACTACTCCAACGAAAATTGGAAAAAATCTTGTTAATTTTTATTATAGAAGTTTAAAGTTTTGTACAGTTTATATCTCGTATACAGTGTCGTGATCCATCACCTCTGTAACCTCTTCCCTCACACATCCAAAGAAAAAAAACATGCCATTATGTAAAAAAAATAAAAAAACGCTTCTTACATTGAAAAACGGTTTCTTTTATTTGCTTCCGCCTTATTGGGTATAATGGGTGGGGGAGACTACCAATGGCTATACATATGTATAAATTTTATTTACAAACAATTACTAATTTCTGCTTCATTTTTGATATATAAGAAAAATGCACGTGAGTTCCGGCACCTTTTTTTCACGAAAAAAAATACACTATATATGTATATATATATATACATATATATATATATATATATATATATATATATATATATATATATATATATATATATATATATATATATATATATATATATATATATATGTGTGGATAGTGTCCTCAGTAATATATATAAAAAAATATATATTACTGAGGACACTATCCGTATAATAATCCGTATAAAGCACGGCAGAAAAACTTTACTCTATTTTAATAAGGAAACGTGTAAGAAAAATACCACGCACGAATGCTTTGATGTAACAATGGGAAGTTACGACGGAGCAGAAATTTGCGAATTTGTAGGTTTATATATTATAAATACCCTAGCTAAAATAATCCAAATCAATCAATTAGGTCTTTATCGCGGCGACGGTTTAATAATAATAATAAGAAAAAGTCAGGGCCACAACTCGATAAAATTAGAAAAGATATTATTAAATTTTTTAAAAACATTGGCTTCCAAATTGAAATAAACATAAATTTAAAAATAGTGAATTTTCTTGATATCACATTTAACCTCTTAGAAAGTTCCTATAAGCCCTACAAAAAGCCTAATGCCGAATTATTGTATTTTAATGTGAATTCGAACCATCCCCCTCAAATACTAAAACAAGTTCCAATTTCAATTAACAATAGGCTAAACCAAAACTCTTCTAATGAAAATATTTTTAACTCCTCTAAACGTTTATGAAGATGAACTTAAAAAAAGTGGCTTTTTTTAAGCGAAAATTTGAAAAGAAAATTGCAAAAAAGCGTAATAGAAATAGAAACATAATTTGGTTCAACCCCCCAGCAAAAATGTTTTAACAAATATAGGTAAAATTTTTCTAAAATTAGTAGACAAACATTTTCCTCCCTCTAATAAATTACATAAGATTTTTAACAGAAATACCATTAAAGTAGGTTATAGTTGTACAAAAAATTTAGAAAGAATTATAAAAGGCCACAACTACGCGTTAATTAATAAAAATGAACATATAAAAGAAAAAAACACTGATTATTGTAATTGTAAACAAAAAATAGATTGCCCTCTAAATGGAAAATGCCTTTCGAAAAATTTAATTTACAAGTGCATTGTTTCCTCACAAAATAACCCTGACAAACATTGGCTTAACCGAGGGAATGGAAAAACGTTATGCCAACCACAAACAATCGTTTAAATACAAAAAATATTCAAAAGAGACTATGCTGTCAAAATATATTTGGGATTTAAAAGAAAATAAGAAAAATTTTAATTTACAATGGTCTATTATAAAATCTGCCTCTGCCTATAATAACATTTCCAAAAATGTTTGCAATGTTATGTTTGCAAGAAAAATTTGAAATAATTACTCATTTAAATCAGGAAAATTTATGAAATAAAAAATCTGAACAAATTTTTAAATGTAGACACGAAAATAAATACCTCTTAAAAAACTATAAAAACAAATGACCAAATTAAAACTTCCCGTTAAGGTGGTACCCTACTAAAAAGCGCATTTTTAGTGTAAAATTGAAATAAAACCAAATACTAATATTTTTCTGATAAGAAATTTATTAAAAACAATATTTGAAATGAAATTTTTTTTTAAACTTTTTTGACATCCATAATGGCAGATAAACTGCCTAAAATATGCCTAAAATTGAATAACTTTGCGACGTAATATCTTCCGTTATATAAACTTTCTGTGGTTTAAACTTTGTAGAATGTTGCATTATTATGTTTTATTCCGGCTGACAGATGGATTTTTAATTTAAGGACTTATTTTAAATTTTTTACAAATTATTGAAAACATGCTTGAAATTCTAAGTAGTTTCACTTAAAATGTAAACTAATTTTTTTATTTAAAGATATTGAACATGAATTTTAAAAATTTCATCTGTTAACCGAATTTATTGAGTATACTGAGTATACCCAGAAAATTTCATGCAAAAATCATTAGCCAATACAAAGATATTACGTTTCAAAGTTACCATAGTATTACAAAAATCAAAATTTGTAAAAAACACATTTAAAGTTTTTTTTCAAGTAAAATCTTGTTTAATGTCCACCAGAAATATATGACTGATTAGTTTCATTTGACTTTAGTTTATCACTGAACCCTTTGGCTACTGATCTTAACTTTTTTCTTTGCTTTATACACTCTTTGTTGACTTTCGCTTCATTTGGTTCAAACGAGAATTGTCAAACTGAATAGATGTCATCACTGTTATATACCCAGTCATATTGAACTTTTTTAAAACATCCAAAATACCTTTACTTCCATCATTAAAATGAATAACAGCAGAGTAAGTTCCCATTTCAATTGTTTCTCTACTGACAAAAGTGCTCTTTGGGACTCTGGACCATATAATGGCATTCAAGGACTCATTCAGATTTTGTGTCTTACCGTGAAGACATTTAGATAGCAGTTGATCGTCTTGTAAGCTTTTATAAATTGACATTAGCAGGTTTTTAATCCTTTTTAATCCTTAGTGCTTTTAAAGCACACTTTACAACGAATGTGCTTTTAAAGTACAGCTCAACAGTTTGCGAATATAAAAAAGAAGCCTAGCATAGCTTAAGCATAGATTTTAAGGCTTAAATTATGGGGTTTTTTTGTGTTGATAAGGCGTTGCTAAGGTCAATAATTAATTAACTCTGGTAAAATTATTAACTCTGGTAAAATGCATTTTTTAAATGTTTAATGTAATTAAAAAATACATGATGGTTATATCAAATGAAAAAGGATAAAAGTTGAAAAAAATTTGAGTCCAAAAACTAAATTTTGACAATTTACTTCAAAATCAGTATTTTTTTAGTAGTCTACCACCTTAACCAAAAAAAAAACACAAAAAAAACAGTAGTAATTAAAAAAAAAATTTATTTTTATTTTTAGTTTTAATAATTTATAGCTTCCTATAAAATATTTTTTTCTATAAATTGAATTTTTTTTGAGATTTAGTAACTCTTCCTGATGATCCAGCAATGGTGAAACTTAAAGTTGAAGAAAAAAGTTAAATAAGTGTTTTTTACTAATTTATATATATATATATATTATATATATATATATATATATATATATATATATATATATATATATATATATATATATATATATATATACACTTATGCAATTTGACATGGTTTTTTAATAAAAAACATTGATGTGTGAGTTTATTTACAAAAGTTTTAAATTTTTTATTCAGTTTTTATGTAAACCATTCGAATATAAATTTAGATTAGTTTAAATATGGAAATGGTCTTAATTAAAGTTATTTTATTAGATAGATTTTAGAAAACTGTTTGAAAATCTAAAAGTTTAGTTTAAATGAATTTGACAAGAGCTAGATGTCATTCAGAACATCGAAAAGTGACATGCTTCTCTTGTCTAAATAAGGACAGAAAATGTACTCTACTTGAAGAAAAGCCAGAATTGATAGTTGGTGACACTTTGTGGATCATGGTTTTAATATAGAAATGAATTCTTGCCCATCTGGCATTAGTGGCACATGTGTTAAAAGCTTGTATTTAAAGAAGGCAAGTATAGTTAATAAGGTATAATAAATTTGTAATGTGCAATTTTAAGCTTGAACTAAAGTTACTTAAAAGTTATTAATTTGAAAATCTTTATAGAAAGATTTGAGTATTAGTAAATCAATGGAAGAGCCCTGGAAAAAAGTACACTTGTTTTACAAAAATCGAGAAGAATAGTCAGGGCCGTAGTGAGATCAAACATCCTTTCGGTCAAGGAGAAAAAATGCCGCCTCAAATTCAATAGTTTTTTTAATGTTTAATTTGATTCAAACTTTGATAAACCTACTTAAAGCACATTTAAAATCAACTTTAAATCGTGCTTTGTGGTTGAAAGTCATTGAAAAAATTACCAGGCATTAGTTTTTTTAATAAATATTAAAATTAGACACATTCAAACAAAATTTATTTTTCTAGCTTTCAATGATGCAAAGTTATCAATAATTTCATTGTAACACAGAGATTTTGCCAGGGGATTTTCAATTGACAAAATGGCAAGATTAGTCAAACGTTCTTGACCCATGGAGGATCTTAGATATTTTTTCAAAAACTTAAGTTTGCTAAAGCTACGTTCACATGATGCCACAGTGACGGGTAGTGTGAGAAAGATTCTAAGAGCAATTTCAATGAAAGGGTATGCCTCAGTCAAAGAATAGGTGTGCATAAATTGCAAGATTTTCAATGGATTTGCGTTTTTTAAATCTGGAATCAGAACACTAACTTGAAACTTAAAGCTTTCAATTTCAGATAGAAATTCATTAGCATTAAGATCACGAACATATTTTTGACAAAGTTTATCTCCACATTTCTTCAGATCTTCAACTGACATACTTGCAAGA
The DNA here is from genome assembly GCF_038396675.1 of Hydra vulgaris. Taxonomy (NCBI): domain Eukaryota; kingdom Metazoa; phylum Cnidaria; class Hydrozoa; order Anthoathecata; family Hydridae; genus Hydra; species Hydra vulgaris. Next base: position 44,025,897 of record NC_088929.1, read on the forward strand.
GAGTTACCATTTAGAAACTCAAAATCTGATGAAATCTCAGCCATTGTTTCAAATCTCCAGTGTAATTGTGTAATTATACTGTCAAAGACTATATTACAATTAATTTCAAAAATTTTTTCTGGAGGTACGTGTGAACTTTCTTCTCTTGTTTCATCATCAAACATCCTTTTTGCTTTTCGTTTTCTTTTGATTGAAAAGCTAGCTTCAATTTCAAGATCTTTTTTTTTCAAGATATTATTTCAGCTTTTTTCATGCTGTTATGAATGCCCCTGTCTCGAAGGTTTTGTATAGAAGCAATCAGACCAGCAATTTTTTGATGCAATATCGATTGTCATATTTTTTGATTGTAAGCTGCGATTCTCTCTCTCAATTAATGTAAGTATCATGTTCCAAAGGTCAAGCCAGCAAAGAAACTCAAAATCAACTTGAATCAAAATCTCTCTAGCTCCGGACTTTGTTTCAGCATTTAGCAGAGAATCATTACTAATTTCTTGTAAAACATTGCAAACATTTGTGATTTGATTATTTAGTGAATGGATAGCCTCCTTTTTGGCAGACCAGCGTGTTTCACTTTGACTTTTTAGGGTGACTTTAAGTGTTTTCATCAGTTTGTCCCATCTGGTAGTAGAGCTTGAGAAGAAATTGAATATTTTTTGAACCTTTCCAAAAAATTTAATCATAAATGGGGAATCTGAAGCCACACCAACTCCGGTTTTTTGATGAGACTCAATGAAATCCAGAAAACTCTCTTCAATAGAACATTCTCCATCAGTGACACAAACATATCGGATTATTTCTGACATTTATTCTTTGTGAGAGAGATCAGGAGTGCAATCAAATAAAATTGAATAACATTTGGCTTTTTTAAATCTCGTGACTATCTCGCTTTTCACCTTTCTGCCAAGAAGTTCAATTAGTTCATTCTGAATTTGTGGGGAAAAGTAACTAACAGATTTCTGCTTAAGTTTAACATTCGTTATGTGTTCTGCTAAAGGATGATGATAGCGTGCTATTAGTTCAATTGTGTTGAGAAAGATTCCACTGTTTGGCTCACCAATAATACTGGAACTGCCTCGAAAAGCCAAATTGTTCTTAGCGCAAAACATAATTGAATCTATAACAACTTTTAGAATATTTCGCCACTTTTCTTTTTCAGTTTGGATGGCATTTTGAATGTCCTTGTCTAAAGATTTTCCCTCTCTCAGATTTTTTTCCATTTCTTTCCATGAAGTGAAACACTTTCTATGTTCACAGCTATTCTCGTGTTCAGGGACTCGAGGGTTTAGTTGTTTCCATTCTGAAAAACCTTTTGATGTATCTGCAAACTTGCTTGTCTTTGTGTTTGAAAAAAGGATACATGGAAAGCAAAACAAAGAATTTTTTGATGCACTGTATAACAACCATTGACGATTAACTTTTTCCCCATTTGGAAGATTTTTTTCAAACCAACTAGAACTGAAATGTCTGTTTTCTGATGATGTTGATGCGGTAGGATAGACTTCTCTCTTGTCTTGTTTAGCACCATGTTCAACCAAAGAACATCTTAGACTGTCATTAATTTTGGGCCAAGATGGTGGATCATCAAACTTGAATTCTAACAGATTTGTTGTAACTGCATTTTGGTTGACTTCATTGTTTTGCAGTAACTGTTCATCATCACATCGAAAAAAAACTGGACTTTTTTGCGCTGTAAAAATAAAAATAAACTATATCAACATTTTTTCCATTGTAATATTGCAAATGACATGGCTTAGTTTGCTAAGTTTTTTAATTAAATTTATTTGTGATTTTGACTTGAAAATCCATCAATAAAAATATTTTTACCTGGTTGTTCTGTTTGATCTTCGCTTTTTTTAATCCATTTTGCAAACACCTTTTGTAATTTTTTGTCACTTTCAAGTCGTTGCTTTTTTAACTTTTTGAAAGCTGAACCAGATAGCTTTATTCTTTTTTTTTTAATAGTGACATAATAGATTTTAAAACTTTTATTTCAAAATATTTTACTTTTCTTGACAAAGAAAGAATAAAAGTTTCTGTGTGCGACTAGATGTAATCAATAAATACAAATGCAATTATATTGCCTCGATTTCTTTTTTAACAGTTCTCAAGTCAAAAAACTGCGAGTTAGAATTAATTTCATTAAAAAATTGCAAATCTGGGTCGTAAAAGTCATTAAGTAAAACATTATTTGTAGTTTTGAAAACATTAAAGTGTTGCGTTCCAAAATCTATTGTTTGTTTAGCCATTTGTAAGAGTAATTAATTCTTACGCTTAAAAAAAAAATTAAGTTATTTTTTAAATTCGCGACAATTAATTTAGTTATATTTAGTCGTTGCGTATTTACCTTGATTGCGCAGTTTTTTCACTTCTTCCCATAGTTTCTTTCTCTCTTCCATAGTTTCTTTAGCGAAATCTTCGTTAATATATATTCCACTGCCTTTCAGATTTTGTTTTAATTATTTGATTTTTTTTTAATTCATGTCTTAATTTCACATTGGAAATTATTTTAGTTTGCCTGAAGGTGCGAAAAAAATTATGAGGCGTGTCCAAAGATTTTGAAACGCAATTTTAAATTATTTTGGTTTTTAAGGGCGTCTTTAAAACATTTCATATATTAAAAAATGTTTATTAAATTTTGAAATTTGCCGCATTGCTAATTTGCCGCCCATGGCTGTGGCCTCGTTCGACACCCCTTCACGACGGCTCTGAGAATAGTTGTTGCAGATAGATCATTGAGTGAATGTCTGATTTTCAGGATTGGACAAGATACAAGAAACCTTTAAAAATTAAACCTATCAGAATTTATAAATTAAACGTCAACTGAACAAAGTAACTCTGAAGACCTTGATGAAACATTTTGTTTGCAATGTCATCAAAAGGTGGGGAAGGTTATCAGACATCCATGTAGACAGAGGGATAAAATTTGAAATCTACAGTATCTCATACATTCGGAAAGTTTAAAGATTTCCCAGAAAGTTGTATCTTCTGTATTGAAGGAATTGGCTGCAAAAGAGGGAAGCAAAACACTAAATCTTGCAACAAGTAAGTTTCATTTTAAATTTGATTAAGTAAACTTTTAAATTTAATTATTATAATAAAATTTATTTTCTGAATAGGTGGTATTTCAATGAACGTAAACTTGTATCCAAAACAGGCACCACAGGGGGAAATTTTTACCAACACGTTATTCAACATAAAAAAGGAAAACAGATTTTCCAATGACTGCTATAGATTGTATGATAACCGAGATTAGGAAAGACTTAGGGCGCAAAGGTATTGAGTCGAATGCTTCAAAGATCATTAAAGATAATTCCTTCTTTCTTGAAAAGTATTATTACAATCAGACTATTGAGTTTCAGCGCAGTTATAAGGTAGCTACTACATATTTTAAACATCGCTTTAAGTATTATAAATATTCTCTCTTATAATATATCTTCTAATTCTTTAGGTTGCTAAAAAGAAGGTTATTTGGCTAATTTCAAAAGATGTCGTGTATGTTCCTGAACCATGGAAATTAGTAGAAGAAATATGCAATCAAAGAGATAATATTTAATTACATGCAATATTTATAATTAACTCAACTTTTAAATCTTGCCAATTTGTTATTGAAGAGGTAAGTCAATTTTGCCTTAATATTTTTTGTTGATTATTAAGATATAAAACTTTCTGAAACTTATAATTATTAAACATGAATAGGTCAAAGTTACATTTACCAATGCATAAACTAATGTGTTTGCAATGAATACTCACTCATACTACACATACGAGTGCATACACTCTGCATATACACCATTTTAAACACCCTTTTGTAGGGTGTTTCATTAAAAAAATCATCAAAATCTCCTAAGAAGATGCAGTTTTTATCTTGTTTTCAGCTGTTTCCTTGTCAGTTTGAACGTCTTTATTGATGCAGTGTACAAGAAGACCCTGTTTTATGGCCATTGCTATTAAAGGAAAATGAACGCATGAAGTATTTAAACAAGGGGTATGCTTTTTTTTAAAATAAAGACTCTAATTTCGAATCTTCGAAACGAATGTTCAAAAACCAGTATAGATATTATTCGGTTAAATATTTTCAAAGAGTGATGAATAATGGCGAAAAGTGTGACCGAAAATTGTTAATGTTTTCTGAATCCTCTGGATGTGTATTTTGTTATTTTTGCGAATTGCTTTGAACCGATTACAACAATGTATTTGTCAAAAGTGGTTTTTACAATTGGAGAAAAGCTGAACAAACTATTAATGACCACGAAAACAGCAAGGAACATATTTAACGTATGATTAAGTGGATAGAATTCATAAAACAAAATACTCGTATCGATAAATATATGGTAAACCAGATTAAAGGCGAGGTTAATTATTGGGCTGCTATCTTAAATAGAATAGTAGTAGTTATTCATTTTTTAGCCGGAAGAGGATTAGCATTTCGAGGCTATAATGAAATTATAGGATTGACAAATAACTGAAATTACTAAGGCGTGTTAGAACTGCTAACTAAATTTAATCCAGTTTTAAAGCGACACATTGATACTTTTGCAAATAAAGGCAAAAGTAAAGTATTTTATTTGTCTAAAACTATTTGTGAAGAGCTAATTGATATTATGTCTCAAAAAGTTTTAACGCACATTATTAGCGAAATAAAAAAAGCAAAGCTCTGGAGAATTATTTTAGATTCTATGCCTTATATTTCTTACGTGAACAAACTTTCTGAGATATTTCGTTATTGTCTAAATGATATGAGCGTATACATGAGTGTATGAGCAACTTTTTTGTTTCCTACAAATTTTCCTACAGGCATACGATAATGCAATCAATATGCCTGGTAAATATTCTGGGTTACAAGCACGTTTAATAGAGCGGAGTGAATTAGCTTTTTATATTCCCTGCGCTGGACATTCTTTAAACTTAGTAGGGCAGTGCAGTGTCAGTGAGTGCATCAACTCTATCAATTATTTTGGCGTTCTGCAGAGTTTGTATTCATTTTTTGTAGCTTTAACATACATATAGGATTTTTTGAAAGTAAAGCATACTACACTAAAGCGCCTATTAGATACACGATGGTCATGTAGGCCAGATGCTTCAAAAAGTTTAGTAGATTTTGATGGGATTCATGTAGCGTCATGTCTTATAGTTTATGATACAGAAGAAAAGCCTGATACTCGTCATGAAGCTGTGTGTTTATTAAATAAGATCACTAAGCTAGAGTTTGCATTCATGGCTGTACTTTGGCATCACGTACTTATGAGGTTTAATGAAGTTAGCAAATTTCTTCAAAAAGTTGAACTAGATTTACATACAGCAAGCAGTATGTTTTTTTCACTAATTGACTTTGTAAAAAACTTACAAAACAACTTTACAAGATTTGAGAACGAATCGAAAAACTTAGCTTGTTTATTGAAAAAGACTAACCAAATTGATACTTTAAACATATCTGACAAGTTTAGAGTGAATACATTTTTTTTCATTATTGACAATCTTGTGACACAACTAAATATAAGAAGTGATGGTTACAGACACATAAATAAGTTTGGGTTTCTGAAACATAAATATGTTTGGGTTTCTGTCAAAGCTGTTAACTATCAGAATCATAGAGTTGCAAGTTAACGCAAAAAAAAAAAAAAAAAATTGTAGAATTGTACTCAAAGGATTTAGAGGATAGTTTTATTTTTGAAATAGAACAATTTGTATCATTATTAAAGTTGCAACCTCCAGGTTTTTTTTCATAAAATAGATAAATCTGAAGCTAAAAACACATTGGTTCTTCTGTATGTTTTAAATTGGATTCTTGAAACCGATATTATTGGTGTTTTTTTACGAATGTTTATAAAGGATATCATCTGTTTTTAACTATTTCCGTAACAAATATCGTGGCTGAGAGATCATTCTCTGCTCTTAAAAGAGTAAAGAACATACACCGATCAACAATTCTCTATAGTTGTTTAATAATATAGCAACGTTAACTGTTGAATCCAAATTGTTAGAAACTATGGATTTCAGCGATGTGATAGCTGAGTTTGCGGAAAAGATAGAAAAGAAAAAAATCACTTAACTTAATTTAATAAAATAAATATAAAATCTTAACTTAAATAAATATCAGCGATAGCTTTTTCAAGATAGTCTTTATTTTAAATTTTCGTTGTTGCCCATGAAAAGGGTCCTCCTACTTTAAAATAGCCAAAGTCTTAATCCGCCACTGACTAGAAATAAATTTTTATTTAATTCATATTTTAATTAACGAGTTACTTTTACTAGACGAGGCAATGATTTTCACCAATCAAATAGAGCATGCAGTTGTTATTTGATAATGGTATAACATTACTCAAATGTGCCGTTCCTCAAAAACTTTGGAAAAAAACAACAAAAATCAACAACAAAAATAACACTCAAACATAAAAGGAGAAATAATTAAAACATTTGATTTAACATCATGTAAAAATAATCTTTACGAGCATTCAGTTACTGAGTAAACAATAAATCAAAGTTCTTGAACTTCTAGTATTAACATTTTTTATTTTCATAATCCGTAAAGAGCGATATTATTTTTTAATTTAGTTTATGAAAGAAAACTACTTATTTGAAATTGGTTTTTACTACTTTGGTAATTTTTTTTTCTCAACATTGAATCTTCTTCAAAAGAAAAAAACTTTTTAAATTTAATTTTCCTCTTATTTCTTTGTAGGCATTGTTTATAATTTGATGCTAACTGTCCACCTTTGCTTCACTGCACATAACCAACCAAATCGTATTTTATCAATATTAGTTTACTCATTAGTACATTGTCTGTAGTAATGAATGATTCCTAAAATTTTATGCGTTTATATATATATATATGTACGTATATAAAAATAATTAAATATACATTAGCAAGCAAAACAAAGTGAACAGTATAAAAAGGTAAACAATAACAACTTTTTAATTTAATGCGTAGGGAACGATGTATTCTTATTTGTTTTTATATTTGGTGGTTTATTTTTACGAGCTCTTGCAGCTTATCGCGACGTTAGAATTATATTGTTCCGTCTCCACATTTTTGAGTTTTGAGATAATGCGATTTAAAAAATTAAAACTTTAGGAGAAGACATTTAAAAACATTTTTATAACTAATGTTTTCACCGCGATTTTTTTACTTATAACTAAGGTTTCAATAAAGTAGAAAAATATTATTATGAGGTACATAGCACTATCAATAAGTTAATTTTTTCAAAAGGTGGAGATAGAACAAGATAATTCTAACGTCGTGATATATCTAAACTCTAAAATAATCCCTAGTTTAAAATAATCCCTTAGTTAACATATATCGCGATATATGTAAAAACTAGGGATTATTATTTAGGGATAAAACTAGGGATTATTATTTAGGGATATTTTCTACAGCTTGATAAAATTAAAATAACAATTTTATAAAATTCTGCTGTAAAAACTAAATGAGTTAGAAAATAACTAAAAATTTTAAACTGCTCAAAATTAATTTAGGAACGTAATAAAATAGAAACCTTGATTATACTTGACCTTACATTAGTTAAAGAAACGTTTTTAAATCTTTTTTTAATTTGAAATTATAGCGTGCGCATATATATATATATATATATATATATATATATATATATATATATATATATATATATATATATATATATATATATATATATATATATATATATATATATATATATATATATATATATATATATTTACATATATATTTGCGCACCCGGTTGGGCGATGGCCCAGGGCGCCGAATATAAAGGGGCGAAACTAATTTGTTATTTTACCCTTCGCCTTTTTTTTGAATGGGGTTAAATTGAGCTAGGGGCGCCGTAGAAATCTCGCCCAGGGCGCTGGTAGTGCTAAAACCGGCACTGTATATATATATATATATATATATATATATATATATATATATATATATATATATATATATATATATATATATATATATATATATATATATATATATATATATATATATATATATATATATATATATATATATATACAATTCTTCCTGTTTTCTACATAAAACTGAATATAACCTACATAAAATAAATGTTTTGATAGTTAAAACCCTTTTAAAAATATGCTAATTCTTCAAGCATAGTAAGTGTGAATAATTTGTTTAATCTAATTCTATACAAATTTGTGGAAGAAATCTCTAACATGATGCAATGATGAAAAAAACAGATTTTCACAATCTTTATCGTTTCGGAAGAAACATTTCTCTTTAACTTTTTTATAACCCTTTATTTCGCATTTATTTCTTTGTTGTAACAACGCAATTTCTTTAGCCAAACAACTATTTGAAAAAAAAATTGTTAGACTTTAAAACTTTTATGTTAGTAATAACTCTTAGTTAATTAAAGCGCGCGTGTGTAGTGTGTGTGTGTGAGTGTGTGTGTCTATACATATATATATATATATAATATATATTATATATATATATATATATATATATATATATATATATATATATATATATATATATATATATATATATATATGTATATATATGTATATATATGTGTATATATATATATATATATATATATATATATATATATATATATATATATATATATATATACATATATATATACATATATATATATATATATATATATATATATATATATATATATATATATATATATATATATATATATATATATATATATATGCACATAGAGCACCACGGAAGAGCATTTAAGTAGGAAGTTCACACCTTCTTTCTTACCATTGTCGCTTATTGAGCTAGAGCCGCTGTCGAACCTCGAATCTCTAAGTTCTGATCCAGAACTCTAACCACAGCGTCACGGCTGCACATTTAGAAATTCTCAAAAAGATTTTTTTAATTACACCGCCTGGTTTTTTCGACGGTATAAAGGTAATTAAAATTTTTATGAAAATTAATTTTATGCCTACACTTTTATACCGCAAGTTCATTAAATCGGAATTTTCATTTTCATGAAAATTCTGATTTAAAGAGTTTTCAAAAAATTAAATTAAAAGTATATGAGAGTGGCTGTTTATACATACTGAATTTATACGCATCCCAGTGGGCACAGGACATAAATAAGACGTCTTTTGAACTTTCAAAAGACGTCCAAAACGTTCAATAGACGTTCAAAAGACGTCTTTTTTACGTCCTGTGCCCACCGGGATTTGTCTATTTATACATACCATAACTACTTTTTTTTTTTTTGTACATACATCGACTGACTTTAATTGGGGGAACATGCGAGGAGTGCACATACATCAACTCTGGGTTTGGGTAAGAGCGGTAATCTTGATGCTAACTTAAACCCTTTCACTGGGTAAGTATACTACTAGTAACAGACCCAGGGGGATGGGGGTTCTGCAACTCCCCACACACACACATATCCACCACTGCTACCACCAGAATCTGGAAGTCCTAAAATATCTTAGAAATAGAGAATTTTTTTCTTTTTTTTTTCGAATCAAATATGTGATAAACAAAAATGTGATAAACAAAACACAAAAATGTTTCAACATCTCCCCTCCCCACCAAAAAATTCCAGTATCCGTCACTGCACACTATCTGTATATTTTCCTTATTTAAGTCAGTCGATGTATGTGTTCTCCCTACAATATGGGAGAACACATACAAAGTTTGGCAGAGTTACTATACTGGAGACATTTCTATATAATTTAAAAACAAAACATTTTTGCAATTAAAATTTTTGATGAAAAAACTTAATAAAATGAAAATAGAAAACAAATTGCTCTGTAAAAAGTAATGTTTCATTAGAACAAAAACCCAAAATATAATTTGTAGTATTTTTATAATGTAAACAACGTCATTATAAACTAAAGTCGTGTTTTAAAAAATATTGTGAATATCAGCGTTTTTTGTGCATTTTTCGAACACTTCAACATCAAAATAGAAAACTTTTCTTTAATTTTTAGGTCTGTTTTTTATATGAATCTTGATCAGTATAAAATTCTCTATCGTAATCATTAATAAAAATAGGGGTTAGAGAACTAAACTTAAGCTCTTTTCTTGCTCAAATTGAGCTGGGCAAGTTATTAAAAGTCTATTGTTTTAACTTAATTAATAATTGTGTGTGGTGTAAAGTATAAATGTTAAGGAGTTTTTATTGGAAAAAATGAAAAGATATTTTTTTAATGAGTATAACATTATTTTTACTTAAAAACAGCACTCGAAGTGAGGCGGATGCGGTGGGATCCCATCCCGTCACCTTTTTATAAAGTATTCACCCTCCCGCCACTTTTTTATAAATCTCTCTATATAACAATGATTAGGTGGGATGTTATTTTTAATTTAATAAATACCATTCCGTTACTTTTTTTTTAATTTTTTATTTTTTTTTCTCCACTTCGAGCACTACTTATAAACATAATAGAAACATACTACTAACAGAAAGCGATGAAAAATTAATGTTTAACATTATAACTTGAACAACATGTGAAATTTTCTTATGTTTTTAATAATTTATTACTCCCTTAAACGAATATTTACTTATGATTAAGACTGAAATAATTGATTTGTTATTTCTATTATTTCATAGTATGATAATAATTATTCCATAATATATTGGAGCGTTATTATGGAACTCCATAATGAGTTAAAGAATTCCGAATAGAGATAAACATAAAATGGAGAAACTTTCTCTGTAGAAAAATTTATTTGCTTAATTACTGCAACAATGGTCATCTCTTTAGACAGGTTTAAGCTCAATAGATTTTTTTTTTAAATTATTTATTTTAGGTGCCCCAAGAAGTCCTTACTTTCTTATCACAGAGCACCGAGGAAGAACAATGTTATAAAACTTACCCAGAGGTGGTGTTGAACCACAAATCTCTTGTCTTCTAGCTTCTGAGCCAACCGCGCTAACCACTGCGCTACGACTGATAAAAATAAAAATAGATTTTATTTAACTTTTTATTTGATATTTTAAGTTGAATAAATGATAGCTATCATTTATTCAACTTAAGATATAAAATAGCTGGTACAGCTGTTTGATATTGATAACTATTTGTACTAAGCCATATCACTAAGTTGATATGGATAACTATTTGTACCAGCCATGGTACAAATTAGTTAAATTTGATATATATTTAGGAAATTTGTGACCCAGTTAGCACACATACTACAACGTTGATTCAATGTACATTTTTTTGTGCTTATTTTAGATGCTCCCAAAAGTCCTTACGGTCTTATCAAAGAGCACCGCGAGGGAAGAACAACTTTAACAAGAAGTTCATACCTCCTTCCGTACCAATGTCGCTTGTTGGGTTAAAGCTAGCATCGAACATCGGACCTCTGGGTTCTGAGCCAGAACTCTAATCACTGCGCCACGGCTGCTCATGTATATGGGTTAAGGTTGACCCAATGCATATAACTCAACATTGATTCAATGTATATGAATCAACGTTGATACAATGTATACTACCCAATGTTGCGAGTGCAAAATTTTAATCTCAAAGAAAATCTTCCCGAAATATTAAAATATCAAACTACAAGCAAAAAAACATCATTAATGTGTGTAAACTTGATTTAATACGCAATTGGTGAGTCATTCAATTGTTTTCAGTATTTCTGCCTTTCTTTTTTTTTAATTAATTAGTTCATTTACTTTTATAAATTTTTTTGAAAATACATTAGTTTGTAATATTCGATTAATGTATAGTTGCACACTCATCCAGTGCAATATCTGCCCGCTGTCTTTATTCTATCTTTCTAACTCGAGTTATTCTGCCTGTCACTCTAACTCGACTTCTTCTGTCTGTTACTCTGTCTTCTTCGTTTTTTTTAAACCCACTCTTGGTCTGTCAATTATCAATCTATCTATTAATTAATAATTTATTTTCAGACCAATGTTTTAGAGACCGTCTTAAGTTCTTGCTAATAATAGTCATTACAATCATGTTTACAATGTGATTGCATAGATCACATTTAGATTTGGGAGCTTCAAAATTTAGATTTACTCCAGGGCCCCGAGTCAGCTTGAAGCAGCCCTGTATTTATGAAAATTATTAGCATCGAGTAATCAAAAAAATTAATGAAATACATAATCGTAAGTATAATTAGGTATAAATAATGCTAACATGCTTTGAATTAGATAAAACTTTAAGAGAGTAAACGAAAACCTAGTTAGCAGTTATAATACATACTATTATTATTAAATGAACTAACAAAAATTTAAAATTTAAATTAAATGAAAAGATATAAAGGTTTTTAGATTTTTACTCAACTAAATCAACTATTAGTCGATTAGTAAGGAGTCCATAATCAATTAAACTGACTATTTAATTTTTCAAAGTCAACTAATTTCGACTTTCGGCTAGTCGACTGTTAGAAGACGAGTTTAGTTCACTACTCTTAAGTTAGTTTAGCTTACTACTCTTAAGCTATTCTCGTCTTCGTCTTGATATGTGGCCACTTTATGGCAACTAGCCGGAGGAGGATAAACCGCTATTTATGACTTTTTCCTAATTTATATATATATATATATATATATATATATATATATATATATATATATATATATATATATATATATATATATATTTATATTTAAATATTTACATTCCGATTAACATTAAATGCAACGTTGAACCAACATAAAATGATAAAATGCATTGATGAGCCTACTAATAAATACAATGTAGAATCAACGTAAAATTGTTCACTTCACCAGCTTAAAATACAACATTGTTCCAACATTGGATTTTTGTTGTTGGCGACGTCGCATTTGTAATGATATAAAAACATTAAAAATGATATAAAAACAACGTTAGCGACCGATCTTATGCCAAAGTAACTCGCAACCAACGTATGTGTGCTAGCTGGGGATGCTTTCAAAAATTTCCTAATTTTGAACTTATGTCAATCTTACGCCAAACTTACAAGGAAAAAAAGTATACTGAATACGTTCCCTGTGGATATATATATATATATATATATATATATATATATATATATATATATATATATATATATATATATATATATATATATATATATATATTTGATGTCTGAGATAACTAACTTCCAATTCAAAATATTTGACTATATAAGTTTGAACTACCCTCAATTTAAGGGGGTTACAAATTTTATTGAGTCGCAGCTTTTCAACATTAAAAGATAATTTTATGAAACTAAGAATTTATCGATGAATATAAATTTAATCAAGAATTGTAAAAAAAAATATTTTATCAACTTGTTGCTTTTTTAAAATTTTATAATATAATACAATATATTTTTCTGTTGAGGGTAAACGCTTTGAAGTCAACCCTTTGACAGACTCAATAACAGGTTTTACAAAACAACTTAACTAAAACCAATAAATAGCTTGCAAAACATAGCTTGTCTATTTTTGATTTAAGTTCATTAACGGACTGCGATTTAACAACTGAAGCAAGCAGTCTGTTCGATAATTTTAACACACAATTTGTGAAGAAGCTTCAACGAAAATCATTTTTGAAATAGGTATCAGTATTCGTGTAGATCATCACACGTCACTTTTTAATTATTTTTAGGAAGAACATATCATTCAATTTTTTCTATATTTTTATTGCATTTAAAGAACTATAAAGTGTTTATAAAATTTTTTTTAATGATATTAAATAATCTAGTTCTTTTAAAAAATTTGTCAGAGTTCACTTTTTTTTGCTCGCCAGTGTATTTATTATTAATAATATGACGTATTAATAATTAAAAACAAAATTAGTAGTTATATTAGTATTAATATTATTATTATTAATACTACTACTATACTACTACTACTACTACTACTACTACTACTACTACTACTACTACTACTACTACTACTACTACTACTACTACTACTACTACTACTACTACTACTACTACTACTACTACTACTACTACTACTACTACTACTACTACTACTACTACTACTACTACTACTACTACTACTATAATTGTTGCTACTATGATTATTTTTAATATTATTATAATTATTATTGTTATTTTTATTATCATTATTACGAGCAGGGCCGCTCCTAGCTCACTCTGAGTCTGGGGCAAAATTAAATTTTAGACGCCTCTTACATTCACATGTCACAAATAGTAAATGATTTTTGGAATACTATTTTTTGAAAAAAACTGAAACTATTTTTTGGTGAAAATATGTTAGATGTTTTTTCCATATTTACTTGAATGCTACTGATATTTGATTAATGCCTATCTAATGCAGTTCTATCTAATGCAGTTCTATCTAATGCAGTTCTATCTAATGCAGTTCTATCTAATGCAGTTCTATCTAATGCAGTTCTATCTAATGCAGTTCTATCTAATGCAGTTCTATCTAATGCAGTTCTATCTAATGCAGTTCTATCTAATGCAGCTCTATCTAATGCAGTTCTATCTAATGCAGTTCTATCTAATGCAGTTCTATCTAATGCAGTTCTATCTAATGCAGTTCTATCTAATGCAGTTCTATCTAATGCAGTTTTATCTAATGCAGTTATCAACGCAAAATTTGCTTTCATAATTTCAAAACGGTTGTTTATCTAAAATATTGTTGTAATAACTTTTTTTTCCGAATTTTTAAAGTTATTTTAAATTTGGTTGTTAATTTTAAAGAGGAAGCTACTAATTTCAATTCTAGTAATAAGTCATTCCACTAATCTTTATTTATTGAATATTCAGAACCAATTGTTGAAAATGAATTGAACTTTCATGTATGCTTTAAAAGAACTTTGTTTAAATCAATAATTCATTAAAAAACTTTGTTCCAGATAGCTTTTAACACTATAAGTTCAAAAGAATGTAACCATGCAATCATACCAACGACTTCCGCAAAATTATCTGCTGGCAAATTCTCTTTATTTCTTATATGAACAAGTGAATTAAAAATTCCTGAACAATTTTTTACTAATTGACAAACAGAATCTTTTCCTAATGTATCTCTGCAGTATCATTTAAAATAGTTACATAATATTTACTTTTTTTTATTTATTCTATCTTTTTTTTTGAACTTTATTGCCATAAATTTCCAAAAACTCGTTTTGACTTCGTTAAGATAGTGATTAGACATTAATTTACAATTATCTCAATATTCTTTAGCGTTATCTAAATGATTTTTTAACGTTTTGTTGTAGTGACGTTTTGTTGTAGATGACCACAGTCATCTTAATCATCTTCTTTATTTTTTGCTAAAAAGAACTAATATATTAATAATTTGTCTTCATTTTTCTGTGTTAATGCAAAATTGCAAGTCTAAGTCGATGCCTCATCTATCATTTATTGCTTTCACTAAATCTTTCCATAACAAATATTTTTCTAAATATTTTTGTTGCCTTTGTAACTTACATCGTTGTTATAAATTTTTTATGAGATACTTGGTTAAAAAGAAATTCTCTTGATTTGGTAACCAGGGCACTTGAGTACATTTCATTGTCAAAAATCTTTTACTTTTGATTACGTAATGAACTACTAAGTATATCACTGATGATAAAGTTGACATTGAAAGTTAAAGATGTTGGAGATGCTTCTTAAGTATTGTTTTTTAAAAGATATTTTATTTCTCAAAGAAAGGTCATTCAATTATTTAATGAAATTCATCATAAATAACAGTTAACATATAAAGAAGGCAATTACTTTGATTTTAAACTCCCCAAGTGAATTGGCAAAAACAATTTTAGATTTAATAATTTGTTTTTTGTTTGGTGGACAGTTTTTGTAAAAGGCATTATCAGTACCATATATACATGCTAATTTTCAATGTGATTAAACAATGCAAACGATAAAATTATTTTGATGCTTTTTTGTTGCTTTTTATTTCTTTGTGACAATAGCAAAAGTAAACAAAAAATTTGCTGGTTTGATTAATTCTCTGTATTAATATAATTTTTTATACTATATGAACTTGTTTATCTAATAAAATCTGTTCGCAATAATTGACTCACAGAAAAAAGCCAAGAACTATGTTTTACTTATGAAGGATTTTCAAGAACTGCAAAATGATCAGTTCTTAAAAACCTTCTTAAAAAGTTGCGATTGAAAAATTCTATAAACTTAATGAAACTGAAAACTTTCTTAAACCAATCAAGATAAGACAACTTGTTTAAGTGTGTAATGGGATAAAAACTTCTTTAAAATATAATAATAACTAACAACTGTTTTATGTTTGTCTCTGGTATATTTTTAGTGACATTATTGAGAAAGCATTGAAAAACTTTAACAAGTATCAGGTAGTTTTATTATATAAATTTATAAATATTTAGCAAGTATTGCAAAAAATTTGACATTAAAAGTTTAGAAGTTTCATCGATTTGTTTGTAATGCAAGATGATCCATCGATGATCCAAAGATGAATGTTGAATACTCATAATCTTCCTGTCATTGAAAGTAATTTGTCTAAAAAAAGGAAAGTAGAAAAGATTCTTAATCATTTTTTTCAACAATTCAAGGAACAGTTTAGAGAGATCAATTGCGGTAGGTTAAGTTTGCCTAATGATCACATTAGCCACTGGATTTTTTATTCATACATTTTATTTCACAATTTTTACACATTTGTCTGTCGTGTTAGCTTATCTATATGCTTTTTATGGTATCTGACTTTTATGGGTTTACTGGTGTTTTAATAAAAGTTTTCTGAGCCTTTTCCAATATATTTTTAACAATTATTGCCATCTTTATTACCCATCTTCAAAAAATATTAAAGCTATTCTATATATATATATATATATATATATATATATATATATATATATATATATATATATATATATATATATATATATATATATATATATATATATATATATATATATATAGAATAGCTTTAATATTTATATATATATATATATATATATATATATATATATTAAAGCTATTCTATATATATATATATATATATATATATATATATATATATATATATATATAGAATAGCTTTAATATTTTTTGATTATATATATATATATATAATCGATTTTTTGATGAGATTAAATAAAAATAACTATATAATTTTTACTACTAAAAGTTTCATGCGTTAAGCAATCATCAGGTAAAAAATACCATGTTTTTTTCGTTGAAAAATATACTCTTAATAAACATCGTGACGTTTAAAAACAATTATAAAACTGTTACTATTTCCGAGCGTTTGGTTTTTTAATCTTTGGGCTCGTGGTTGTCAAGTAAGAACTTGTTTTCATGACGGCGCTTAGATATTATTTCTATTTTTTTTTTTAATAATTCTTGCATACCTTTGTATGATATTATGCAAAGTTGTATGATATTATGCAAATGTTGAAGCTATGTGAGTAGAGATCAAGTTAAGAAAGTTGAAGCGGTGCTTTTGACAAATGATATCATCCATATTAGAGTTGTTGAAATATCTTCCAAAGTTTTGCAGCAGGTCATTAATGAACTGAACTTCTTGCTATTCCCATTCAAAGTGCCTCTAGGCGTTAGTACAGATGTATCATAGTGTAGCCAGCTCATTGCGTTTGTACGTTATATACATCTAGAAACATAAAGTATGAAAAAAGAGTTTCTGTTTTTCAGTTCACTTTTGGGAACTAAAAAAGCAACGGGTATTTTTAGTACGATAAAATTTTTTTGATGCATAACACAGCGATGATTGAAAGAATAAGCAGTTTGTGTACAAATGGAGCACCTAAAATGCTTAGAAATACCTCTGGTTTTGCAGTATTAGTCGAAAAAGAGGTTCCTATTGTCACAATAACTGATTTCTTCTTACATCGACATGCATTAGTATCACAAACTTTACCTATTTTCTTGAAGGAGTCATGGCGAAGTGTATTAAAATAGTTAACAACATAAGAGTATCAAGTTCTGGAACCTTTTGTCAAAGACTAGCTTACTTAATCCATATTTTTAGTTGTTTGAACAATATAAACTTGTCTCTTCAAGGTCCCACCGTCAGTATCGTGGATGTAACTGAAAAGCTTTTTTTGTTAAGTTGCCACTTTGGAAAAGGAGAGTGACTGTTAGTATTACCGGGAGTCTTTGAATGTTGGAAGAACTGCTGTCGCACAGTGAAGTGCAATCGGTAAAAAGGTTAAATAGAGAAGTAAAAAGGAAGTCTTAGAACATCTCGAAACACTAAAGAACTCGTTTGAACAATACTTTTGCCCTAAGAGCCTTAATCATGAGACTTGATTGCGTAGCTCATTTATGATTAACACCAATGATGAAGATCTAATTAAAGATGATTTAATTGATATGAGATCCGAAGCAGTATTGCAAGCTGAATTTTATGCAAAGGATGTTTGTGATTTTTACTGTAGTTTAAGATAAGCTTACCCTCACCTTGTTAAACGTGCGATGTCCGTATTAATTCTTTTTGGTACTATCTTTGTGTGTCATTCTTAGCATTAGTGTCAATAAAAACAAATCGTAACATGCTAGACGTCAAAGACAATAGGCGTCTTAGGTTGTCTTAGACAATTCCTAAGTTTAGTTTAGCAACCATCTCATTAAAAAACTTTCATGCGCTAAATTTTTATTTAATACTATTAAAATAAGGTGTTTTTTTCAATGTTTTAATTTTTCCCTTTACATTTAAAAATAATTTTGATAGAGTCCGTCAGATTGTTAAAATTTTGAAAGTATAAATATATATGTACATATATATATATATATATATATATATATATATATATATATATATATATATATATATATATATATATATATATATATATATATATATATATATATATATATATATATATATATATATATATATATATATATATATATATATATATATATATATATATATAATTCGGTAGTGGTGTATTGGTAAGAGCGCTCGCTTTGTAAGCGAGAGGTTCGGAGTTCGTGGGAGTCGAACACGTCCCTGAAAGTACCGCGCTCAACTTAGTTTCTCCGCGCAGTGGCCTTGCTCGGCAAGGTTCGTGTTTCGGAGTTAAAGAGTTGAGAGAGGGTTGCACCAGGAATAACAACTAAAAAATTTAAAAAAAAAAAAAATGAGTCGCCTCCTCGACTGTAGTGGCCCCCTCGGGCCTTGGGGAGGTGAATAATCTAAAAAAGTAAAAAAATAAAACTATGTATATATATATGTACATATATATATATACATATATATATATATATATATATATATATATATATATATATATATATATATATATATATACATATATATATATATATATATATATATATATATATATATATATATATATATATATATATATACATAAATATACATATATATGTGTATATATATATATATATATATATATATATATATATATATATATATATATATATATATATATATATATATATGTTACTGTTACCCGCAGTACCAGGAATATTATTTTATAGTATTAAATTATATTATAAACATTAGCATTTAGCTAATTCCTGGTACTGCGGGTAACAGTAACATATATATTATATAGCTCTAGTTTACCTATTGAGCACTCTTTCAAGTATACAATATTATACACGATAATATAAAGATATTTTCTTTATTCATATATATATACACTTACGTATATATATATATATATATATATATATATATATATATATATATATATATATATATATATATATATATATATATATATATATATATATATGTATATATATATATATATATATATATATATATATATATATATATATATATATATATATATATATATATATATATATATATATATATATATATATATATATATACGTAAGTGTATATAATATAAAGATATTTTCTTTATTCATATATATATACTCTTACGTATATATATATATATATATATATATATATATATATATATATATATATATATATATATATATATATATATATATAATATAGAAAGCGAATGTTTTACTATAAATTAGTGCCGTGGCTAGAGGATTGTAGCCCCACCCATCCTCCTCAAAAAAAAAACTTGTCATTAAGGCCCCAAAATCTTAAAAATTTTACCACTACTAAATTACTAATTACTAAAAGTTACTACTTTAAAAAATACTAAAAATTAAAAAAAACAAAAACAGACTTCTTAAATTTCCAAATGAGCCCCCTAAAATTGATGGGTATCCCCCTCCCCTTCCCTAATTGGAAGGTGAGGGGGAGTTTAGTCATGCATCTGGCTTTATTTAATAAAATGAGGCTGGTTGACATTTAACAAACAATTATTTTTATTTCGAAGTTTTTATTTGTTTGTTTCAAAAATCCTTCTTCATGATTTATTAGTTCCTTTCCATGAACTTATTATTTATTAAAATCCCAAAAAACAAAAGCTTCCAAATAAAAAAACTCGCCTTCGGTATTTTCAAAAGCCATATGTTTAATCATGATACAGACAATCTAATTTGAAAGAACTAAAGTTTCAATAAATTTCCGAAAGACTACCTGAATTCATCTACAAAAAATTACTTTAAGAAAAAACTTTTCTTTTTTGATAGTTTGAATATTGCAAATACAGTTTTTTTTATTGCTTTTAAAATAGCACCCTGTTGCCATGCAACATGGATCTATTTTAAAAGGATCTATTTTAATTTTGTTAAAAAGGTATAAATATACTTTTACACGTTTTACACGTATTACTTATTTACGCTATTAATTAATAAACTCCTTTTTTCGTGAGTCTTTAAAGTATTTCCGGCAGTTTATCTTATGATTGTTAGGGAGAAAAAAGCAACAAGGAATATCAGCATAGGTTTTAAGGTTTATCAAGTTCCATAAAGTTTATAACTATCATTAATTTATAAGTACTAATAATATTCATCAAAATTTTTACCTTTTAGTTTTGTAACTTTTAAATATTTCTCCATTTTTTCATTTTTCTCTCAAGAACTTCTTTTTTCACAATTTCCATTCTTAGAAACCGTGTAAATTTTCCAAAACTAAATATTTAAATTTTAAGAACACCTTATTAAGAATTCATTTCAATAAATTCGATCAAAATACAAACCATTTGTTTTCTATTTTATATAATTAATAGTCGCTTTAAGATAGCCTTTAAACTGCTTATTGAAATTTAAAATAATTACAATGGCTTTTGTTAAAAGGGTATTAATTTACTATCACGTTTACGCTATTAATAAATAAACTCCTTTTTTTTCGTGAGTCTTTAAAGTATTTTTGCTTAAGCCGCTGGTTTAACTTATTATTGTTTGCGAGAAAAAAGCAACAAGGATCATCAGCAAGGGAATTATTATGTTGGTATTATAATTATTAATATGCATTATTGTAATATATAATTAGATTTGAGAAGCGACTATTACAACGTAAAAACACGTTTTCAAACAATATAATACATTCCCGTACTGCGTATTCAGTTAAAAACATTTTACAATTGTAAATAGTTCATGTGAATTAAATTCTTTTTATTATGGTGTCCAATGATAAAAAATCACATTAAGTATTATTATGGTCTTTTTAAGTAATTTCTTAAACATTGTTTTAGTGACACTTTTGTAAAGACATCAGAAAATTGTTTAAAAACCAAAGTAATATGTTTAATGCCGTTTCGAGTGCTACAAAGTCTGGTGGCAGTTTATCGGAATTGCGATATAAACACTCACCAAAGGTTCAGAGAGCAAAGCCTCAAATTGTGAATACTCCAATACAAAAAAGCGATCCTATAAAGTTTAAAGAAAGTTTGGAACTATTTAACAGGTCTCATTGTAAATTTACAGAAGGTTTATGGCGAGCTGATAAAGTATACTTTGAATGTAAAGGCGAATTAAGCGTTACACTACAGATGTGCACAAAATGTAGAGACTTAGGTAAAGATAACACTAAGACAGACCAATACTATGTCAATACTGCAGAAGTAGCACGCGAAAGAACCATTTTATGTTATGCTTGCATGCACACAATGATTAATGAATTTCTTGATAAAAACAAAGTAACAGATGTACCAGAAGAACTAAATCGATTACAAAAGTTACAAACAAATGAAATTGCCGTTTGCTATCACGGAGATCATTCACATTAAATAAGTTGATTACGTGGCAACAATAGAAAAGTTTAGTAATACGCATCAACAATAAGAGTAAAAAGATGGTAAAATTAAGTGAACTATGATAAATTGTTTTAAACAAGTTAATTTTTAATTAAAAGAGTTATTGCGAAAATGTTATCTCAAATATATTATTAAGGGGATTTCTATTTGCTTCTTATCTTTGAAAACTTTACATGATTAAGTACGGCAGTTCTGAAAACTTAAACATGTCAGCAGTTCTAAAGTAAGTAGTAAAATTGTTGTGGTAAGGTGTCGGTAGATTTAGGGGTGTCAAGTAATAGCTGTAACAAATTCATGGGTCAAGGAACTTACTATACAATTAGACAATTTTTTTCTTAAAAAACATTATTTACAAATGTAGTTAATATAAATTATAAATATACGTTGAATAAAGATAGAATAAAAAAGAAATTTTCTTTTCAAAATCCATATAAAAAAGTTGGTTTTGGTCCCAAAAAGGGACTAAAACCGTTTACACGATTGTTTAACATAGGGTGATTGTTAAGCTCTGAAATTTGTACAGTTTTATACCAATGTAAACTGCAATCTGTGCCAGATTTACATTCAAGTCATCAAAACTTGAAAAAATTTATTCATTTTTATAAGAGTTGGTGATTTTCATAATTTTTCTCGCCAATTCAAAATTTCAAAGATACAAATTTAAATAAACGAGATTTTTTTTTTGGTTAACATTTGTTGGTCGTTGTACAACTATAAATAGCCAATAATAAAAAAATAATATACAATGATAGAAAATACAACAAATATAAACAAGGTATCGGAAAGAAGATTGCGAGGATTTTGTTGTCAGAACCTTAAACAATCATTTAACAAGCAAAAATTAATAAACAAAAATTTAGAAAAACAAAAAATTTTGAAAAAATTTAGAAAGTTTAGAAAAAACAAAAAAACCAATGAAAAATTAAGAAAAAAAAATTAATAAACTTTTACAAAATTGCAAGGTAAATAATCTATGTATTTGAAGAAAGATCTAGAGGATCTTCTCATCAGATTTTATACATGTGTAAACCAACATATAAATTAAAAAGTTAAAAGTGTAAGAACAATAAATAAAATAAGTAGGAATAAACTTTTATAAACGTTGACATGCATATAAAAAATAATAAAGGTTTTTAGTTTATTTTTGAAAATACAAAATTAATTAAAATTTAATTAATCTTGTACTACCTATCGAGCACCTTTGGAATAAAATTGTTTTGCCGAATTTCAGTTTTGAAGTGCTAACTACTTTTTGCCTTTTTAAAAATAAAATTAAAACCTTTTTAAAGGTTTTTAGTTTATTTTACTTTTATTAAAAACAAACTTTAATTTAAAGCTTGTTTGACAAAAAGATTCATTTAAAAAGTTATTATTTCTCAAAATATATTTACTGATTGGTTTGAAAGTAAAAAGAACTTTTAAAACAGCTAGGGATAAATTATTTATCCATAAATATACAAAACATGAAATATTAAATACATTTAACTTGTATACATTTAGAATTCTCATTTTAAAAAAATAATGCTTCGAATGAAAGAAGCGATTTGCAAAATTGATTAAACGGATTGCGCGTTTCTGACGTAGATAAAGACGTCGCAGCTTACTTTTTTCTGTACTTCCCCAAGCAATACTAGCATAATTTAAATAACTATGTATAAATGATTAATAAAGTTGAATTAAAACTTTCTTATTGAGGTAGATTCATGATATATATAAGATCCCCATGTTTATAGAAATTTTTGTGCTTATATAATCAATATTATGATTTTAAGTAATGTTTTCATCAAGATAAACACCTAAAAATTTTGTAATAAAACCTCTTTTTATTTCCTTTTGATCGATCAAGATTTAAAGTAATTTTGAAGGCAGAAATCGCTTTTTTTGTAATCGAATGAAATAAACCCTTTTTTTATTTTATTAGTATTTACAATGATTTATCATAGACTGGAATGATAACGAAAATAAAATACGTCATTTTTCAAGGAACAATCTTTGTAGTAAAATAATTTTCTATTAAACACTGTGTAATTATCATAATTAAAGTTAACCAATCACATTCCACGTTTAACAAAAATTATCAAATATATATGATATTGCTTCATAACGTTATAAATGGTTGCAAATAAAAGATGGAAGTTCGTAAACAATATTTAGAGTTAGTTTATTGTTATTTTTTTGTTGTGCTTTTGAACGACTAGTAATAAATTTCTAGATTAGAATTTAACTAATAAATGTCTGAATAAGAATTTGGTAGTATTTTTGCCGGATTTACAGAAAGAAGTTTTATATTTTTATATTTGCTTTTAAATCCGACAAAACTACTCCAACACAAAATAAAATCCTGGAGGGATTTATTAAGTTCCTGGTCGAAATAACAGTTTTAAAGAACGTAACTAACCTATAACTGAACAGGCAAGCAAAAAATAAGGTTCAAATAGGTAGTAGAGATTAAGGTAGAGAGTTTTTGTTTTAATTAACTTCTTGATTGATCGAATAGTTGTTAAAAACATATCTAACAAACTTTTGCTTTTATTGATTCATTTTGATTGCAACTCTCAAAACTTATTGATTACGTTTTAAAATTTTCCGTTTTTTTGCAAAGTCGCCATTTTGACTTGCTTCTGGAATAATTATACTACAAAGACTGTAACGCGACTTTAATTCATTTTCGGCTTTGTTCTCCCTCCAGCTAAGCTATTATACCTCCTTAGTATTTACGGTTAACTTATCACATTTGGAGCAACTAGATAAATGTCTGAGTTGTTCGTTCACTGTTTTAAAAAGTTCAGGGATACCATAGTTAGAAAGGAATAAGTTTGTATCATCTGTATACATGATGCTCATTAGTTTTGAGGCTTTATTCAAGTCATTTATATCAATTAAAAAAAGGAGAGGTCAAAGAATTAAACCTTGTGGGACTCCACAGTTTATATCAAGAAAAGTGGTTTGATAATCATTGTTTAATGGTACAAATTATTTTCGGTAAGATAGATAAGTTTAAACCATTTTAAATTTTTTTTTTTATTCCGTAGTATTTAAGTTTATAAATTTAAATATGGTGATCGACCGCATCAAAAGCTTTTAATAAGTCAAGCGAACATTGGATAATTACATGTTTAGTTGATTGATTGATGTAAAGTAGATTATTATCATTAAAATATTTGTATAGCCTTTTGAACATAGTTTTTTCTAGAGTTTTCGAAAATGTGGAACAAAGATGGGTTACTAAGATAGCGATAGTTACTAATTTCAGATTTGTCTCTTTCTATAAGAATAGGAATAATTTTTTCAATTTTTAATTATTCTGGGAATACTCCTTGATGGATAGAAGCTCTAACAATTTAAAAAAAAATCTTTTAATTGTTCAAAGATATCTATAACTATGTTTCCGTTAATTTAATCTGCTTCAATTGCTTTATTTTTTTTAAACAAATTTAAAGGACGAAACCGGATGGAAGGAAGGTGGGGATGGGGGAAAGGGCAGGGGCATTGCCCCCCCCCCCCACTTTTTTTTTAATTCTTGAAATAGAGGACTTTTCTCAGAATGCTGTCAAACTGTTGATCCTGGTATTTGTCACCCCTGCGACAAAATCCAACTGTTTAAAATCTCCATGCCAAAATTACTTTAAATAATTATGGGACCTTTACTATTTTTAATTTATATTAATGAAATGAATAAAGCTTCTCATAAAACACCGTCAATTATATATGCAGACGATACAGATTTATTCTACAACCACACCGATGTATAAATATTGTTTGTATAATATATATGTTATATAACAAATATATGTTCAGTGTACATTGTTAAACAATGAACATTTGAACATAGTTATATAACATTATTTGAACAATGATCTTGTTCAATGTTTATCATTGTTAAACAATGAACAAATAATGAAAATGAATTTGTACATTGTTAATCAATTAACTAGAAAAGTTTAACCAATGGTTTATGTCTAATAAATTATCATTAAATAGTGAAAGAATTAGTCAACTCTCTTCCATAAAATAAGACAATTGACTAATCTTCATTTAAAGTTGCCAAAACTGTCAACCAATAAAAATCAAATAAATCGAGTAAATCATACAAAGTTTTTGGGAGTAATATTTGATGAGAACCTATCATGGAGAAACCATATTAGTCTCATTGATTATAAATTGCGCATAATGCCTTACTTCAGTCATGTGCTTTGTTATGTCTCCTTCGCTAATACTCTTTAGGCTAAGACGCACAAAACTAAATTAATAAGATTACAGAGTTTACAAAACCACGCATTATAAGCATTTAATTATTTAAAGAAATTAGAAAACCCTTTCCCTGGAATGAAACAAACGAACGCTCTAGATATATCAAACTTAATTCGCTTCAAATAATAATATTTATATAAAAATTTAACAATAACTTGCTGCCAAAAGTATTTTCAGATATTTTTACAACGGTATTTACTCAAACATACAATCTTCGGTCAAATACCAACCATAACTACCACTTGAGTAGAGTAAAATCACAAGTGTCAAAATTTTCAATTATGAGTCTACGCCCGTCATTATGAACTCGTCATTATGGAATCAATTGAAAAAAATTATATAAAAAATACGAAAACTTTTTTTTTAAACGACAAATGAAATCATCTTAATTTCTGGCATACATAAATTTCTGATATTTTACCACTTTTTGGAACATTTTCAATTTAATTAGTACAGGTAAGAGACTATTAAAAAGACAACCTGTCTAAAGTTAATAAATAAGAGTATATTAGTAATTTTATTTTGTTAAAGTAATATTTGGTAGCCTTTGTTTTATGTAGTTGCTAAATGCCGTTTTTTAACAAAACCTGATCTATAGCACCGAAAAAAAAAATTGATAGGTTTGTGGAGTTCATGCTTAAACTAAATGTCAATGATATATTTGCAAAAACGATTTTACTTGGATTAAAGTTTCACATAATTTTCTATCGCAAGAAGTATCTCTATAGGCAGAAGATCTCACTCGATGTTACATCATAACAAACATCCAAAGCAGTGCATTAAAACCTAATTATGACACTGAAAAGACTAAAAAGATTCATACAATTTTTTTTTACTTAAAAACATCATCAAAACTCGTCCAATTCTTTGCGATCGAGGAGCAGGGTCTAGATATTGTTTGATTTTAATTTTTTTTAATGTTTTGGTGTCATAGTGCTACACATAAAATCACTGCAACGTTAATTTGTTTGTTATTATATGCTATTTATGCCACCTTTAGTATGTCAGTAAATGCGGAACATTTTTCTGCATCCAAAATAGACTTTTTATCAAGGGGAAAATTGCAACTAGTATTACACTATTATTTAGATTTCAAATTTAATCAAATTTTAAATCTTAAACCATGGGTCACATAATGTTTATAACCCACTTATTTTTTTAACGTTTTACATTTTTAGAAAAAATGTTAGAAAATAAAAAATGGGTTTCAAGTCGTTTTCATTGGTTTCTCTGCCATGTTAATCGACTGGAAAGAATGATTTAAAACACCTGAGGTAAAAATTTCTTTAACAGAAAACCTCTAAAAAAATTCAGTGACAGACAAACCGGACACGTTCGTTGCCATGTCCTTCATAGTACATTATAAAAGTTCATTCAAAAATATAAACTCTGGGCTATAGTTTAAAAATCTTTTGTTTAAACATAACGGAAATAACGAAGTATTATGCAAAAACTCTATATTTAATACTTCGTTGTTTCCTGCCCCTTTCCTCTAAAAATTATTCCCTTCCCCCTCCCTCCCCCCTCCCCCACCCTTCATCAATGAGAAATTTTTTTATTTGTTGAATTTTCTCAGCTGCTTTTAGCTTTAAATGTATTAACTAATTAAAACATTTCAATACACAATAATACATTTTAATTATTGTTTTTAGAAGTTTAATAACTATTGTATTAATATTTTTATTTAATAATTATACTATTATTAATTATATTTTCAATGATGACCTAGCCGTAGACTGCAGTTGCAGCGATATCATTGACTGATAAAGCCGTAGATGCGACGGAGTCTATATTAATTAACTGACTTTAATTGGTACAGGAGTAGTGGAGTGTATATTGACCAACCAAGGGTTTATGTTTAGACACATTTAGATTACGGCAAAGCACTTTTTTTATTATAAGAAAGATTTTTAAAGATTTAAGACTTGAAAATAAAAATATTGCGACACAAAATCAGATAACCCTTTCTCTGGAACAAAACATCACAAAGCACTACCCTACCCCTCACCCCCTTCTTCTTCACACACACACCCGCTATCGCATGAAGTATTTTGTGGACAACCTTTAAGAAAAAAAAGAAAACATTAGTGTGCGTGTAATTAGATCTTTGATATTATTCAATTCTCTTTTTTTATATTATGCTTTCATCAAATTTAGGTTTTACACCAGATAAATTAAAATTAGCTAAAACTGGTTTTTAAGAAGGGCGACATTAATGGTACTAATTACAGAACTATTTCTGTCTTAGGTTTATCATTTAATTAATCGAACTTAAAGATCACGTAACCGAAGCTTTTAATGATACTAATTTTACATTATTACTTTTTATCAATTTTTCTTAAGTCCTTTTATCGAGATGCCTATGAAAAAACTAAAGGTCAATAAAAATAAAAAATATAACCTTACATTTGTTTATTTGACAATGAAAAATAATTCATAGTTTACAAAGCAAATGAAACAAAAAATAACGAAGAAATAAGGAATAGTTTGTCTATTTCTGTTAATCTATTTTTTGTGGGGAAGCTACAAAAAGTTTTCTATAAAAATACCTCAGTACTTAAAACATTCTTTTTTTTTTTTTTTCAATAATTTTTTCATTTATAAAGAGATATGGTAATTTAAGTGGCCAGTTTAATTCTTGTATTCTTTTATAAAAGAATGTAAGTTGAATTTTATCTCCGTTTATTGAGAGTTTCTTTGCTCTGAACCTATTATTTGCTTTCATCGGATCTATATTTATACCTTCATAGAGCTGATTAATTTTACTATTGGACTTATTTAAACCTACCATATATAAAATACTATTTTGCATAAAATGCAGACCTTTATGCATTTCATAAAAGTTTATTTTACAATTTTACTGATTTAAATTGAATAAATTATTTGTGATACTTTGTGTCTTTTTATATTTCAGTAGAGGTTGGTAAAAATTTTATGTAGTACTTTTTTTTTTACTATAATAAACCTAAACCTGGGTTGAGTCTCTGTGCTTGTTTTCAAAAAAGTTTTGAAAACAAGCACATTTTGAAAATTTGACACTTTTTTATTTATCAAAACTTGAACCTGAAAAGACATCTGACATTAAAAAATTCACGTAAAGGCAAGACACAATGTATACTTTTTATACAGGGTGCGTCAGCTATTTGAGAATATCGCGTAATGTCATCATTTCATTATGTTGATTTTTTTATTTTTTGCAGATAATTAAAAATGACAGATAATAAACTAACACAAGAAATCAAAAAACATGCAGTAATAGTAGCATTAAAGGCAGAGCATAGCGATTTACAAACTGCACAATTTCTTAAAGTCGCCCGATCTTTTGTTCTTAAAGTACGCAAGGAGTTAGAAAATGATGGTAATTGTAATCAAGCTGCTAAACGTAAAAAGCACGAGCAACGGTCAGATACGACTAGAACAATTGAATTTATTCATCAAGTTCAGAATATCGTTGCCGAGAGCCCCCAAAAGTCAATGAGGTTCATCACAAAGATCTGGGTGTTTAAAAAGCCAGAATTTGACGGACTGTTCATGAAAATCTTCGCTACAGGTCTTATGTAATAAGGAGAGTCCGTTATGTCCGAGACCACCTAAGTGAACCGTTTGATAAGGTCCAAGATGCTGTTAAACAAACTGAAACACCCTGTTGAGCAAGGCATACTTTGGTTTTTTTCAGATAAGAAAAAATTGATCAAGATCAAAAAGTAAACAGAAGAAATGATAGATGGCTGTGTGATGACTTTTGCAAAGTTCCAACAGTTATGCACACAAAATTTCCTGCAACTGTTATGGTTTTGGGGTTTGTTAGGAAAAAAGGGCATGTGATACCACCACACTTCTTTCCGCAAGGACTAAGAGTCACTTCTGCTGCTTACATTGAAGTCTTGTGTATTGTTGTTAAGCCTTGTATTGATAGAGTAAGAAATGGAAGGCTCTACATTTTTCAACAAGACTCTGTACCAGCACATAAGGGTCAAAACACTCAGGAATGGTTGGCGGACCATATTTATGATCACATCACTCCAAACTTGTGGCCTCCAAACGTTCCAGACCTGAATCCATTGGATTATTATGTGTGGGGCATCGTTGAGAGATATGTTAATAAACATCCCCATAACACCAAAGATTCTCTAAAAGAACCCATTGTGCGAGTAATGGACAACATAGATGAGGGCCATCTCAAGCACGCTTGCAGTCGGTTTAGGTCTCGAATCAAAGCTGTTATTGAAGTAGAGGGGGATTTCATTGAATGAAATTATTAAACAGCAGTTTATCTTATATTATTTATATAATTGATTTTGATTAAAAATATTTTCTGTTTGACTTTTTATCATTTATAAAAAATTAAAAATATGTGCTCAAATAGCTGACGCACCTTATATAAATATATCACATATAAAAAATGATATATGTAGATATGTTATCATTATTATATATTAGCTATTCATGTTGTACAATAATTTGTCCAGCTAAATAGCACAAAGGAAAATAATTGAACTACAAAAAAGTAAACACGTTAAAGTCAGTTTTTATGAAATATTGTCTTCTAAAAAGAAAAAATATTAGAATTAAACCTGATTAATAAAAAAAATAACTTAAAACGTCAACCTTTCTTAATTTCAAAACTTATGTTTGAATTATTTTTTGACATAAATTATTAGTCACACTTTCACAGCTCTTTTATGTAGAAAACCCTAGCAACAAGCTAAAATGCAAAATTTGCTTATATCAAAAGCGGAGCTTTTTATTTAGTACAATCAATGACGGTTGATCAAAAAAATAAAAATAAAAATGGGTTTGCATAACATCCAGTGGCAGATTGGGCCTTCGGGACACCGGGATATCTTCTAGTTACCCGGTTAAACCAGAGGTTGTGAGGCTATTGGTATATAAACTATCAAATTATCATTTATTCTGTGATAAAAATGAAACAATATATTGGCATATGTAACCTATGTACATAAAATTGTCGTTCAAACATTAAAGAAATATAACTAATACCGTTTTTTGTCTTCATCTACAAATGAATGAATGAGCTTCATCTACAAATAAACAAAACTACTTATAGCCAGCAATTCAAAATTTAAGACTATTTTAAAAACATTTTTGTTAAACAACCCATGGTGATATAACTTATGACAATGAGATAACTGATTTGCCTTTAAAATTAAAGTTCATAAAATGAAGCTAATAATATTATAAAGATAATGAAGCAAACATTATAATATTATTGAGATAACAAAGTAAATAGCAGTTAAATATATTTTTTGAAAAAAAAGCTCTCTTTTTTTTTACTGTGTTTGATTTACAATAATATTGTATATAAGTGCAGTGCCGTAACTAGGCAGGTGCAACAGGTGCATTTGCACAGGGCCCGTAGATTAGGCGGCCGTGAAATGGAACTTTAAACTGACGAAAAGTTATTTGTTCTATTAATAAATACTTCTATTAATTTTTTTTTTGATTTTTTAAAATTTTTTTTTCCTATTAAGTAGCACTGTATTGTATTTCAATACAGTGCTACTTAATTCTATACTGCAATTTAAAATTTCTATATTCATTTCCAATTCCAAATTGTAATATTTTGGCGCGAATTCAATCAACGATATCTGGTGGGCAATAGAATAAAACGTATTGTGTGTGTAGTAATGTGGTGAATTTAAAAAATGTGTGAAGCAATTTTCATTTTTAATCAAAGCGACATAAAAAAACTTATTGTCATAATTAATGACACATTATTAATGACACATTATTACAGTTTATAATTTCCGATTAGAATTTAAAATATACTCGTTTATAAAAACATTGTAAGTTTGTTTTATTTAAATATAGATTGGTTAAAAATAGCTATAAAAAAACTAATTATTAAACCACATCAAGCCAATTATTCTATTAATTACATTAAACAAAATCATCAGGTAAACTTTCTAAAATAATAAAAACTTAATAAAACACTTGAATCGTAAGATAGCGTTGGCAAGCACATATTTCAATTTACCGATAAATTTTTTTTTACAATTTTTTATTTTCGATATATCTGGTAATCTAGTAGCTCCAGAGATAAATCATAAATTTATATTTAATATTATTATTATTATCTAGTCAAACAATGTCAAAACAATTATCGGGCGCTCAAAAAAGAAAAATTAACAAGCAAAAACAAGAAGAATGCAAATCAATGTCGCAGCAATTTACTAAATGGCTTAAAAAAAATCCACAAATTGAAGAAACTAATATATCTAGACTTAGTTCTGATTTACAAGATGAAGATGCTGTGCTACAATTGCAACCTATAAGTTTAATTGATCATAATGATATTATTACAAATGTCGAAAATAAAAATGTCGAAAGTACAAATGTCGAAAATACATGTACTACTAATGTTGAAATTGAAAATATTGTTATAAATTTGCCATCTATTACACCAAACGTCAATATTATTCCACAAGAAATAATGCTAAATTACAACGACCCAAATTATTGGCCTGCTATTTCAAATAATGTAATATATTCCCTTGTCAAGCATGGTCCAGAACAAGCCAATAATGTAAACGTTAATACCATTATATCAGCAGACAATACAGGGCGAAAATTTACAAAGGATTGGTTTTATGTGAAACATATTAATGGAGAAATGGTTATAAGAAAATGGCTGTTATATTCTATTAATCAAAACGCAATATTTTGTTTCCCTTGTATTCTTTTTGGCCACAAATCTCATAATATTACAGACCCTCATAAAGGATTCCGTGATTGGCGACATCTTCATCCTGTTATTCCACAACATGAAAATTCATCTGATCACAGAAACAATTATGTAAAATGGAAAGTGATGGAAACAAATATAAGATCAGGGAACACACTCGATGATTATTTAATTAATTCAATTAATGAAGAAAAAATGGTATGGCGTGAAATATTAAAAATCGTTGTAGATGCTATTCTATTCTGCGCCAAAAATAATATTGCTCTTAGAGGTTCAAATGAAAAAATTGGAGATCCAAATTGTGGAATTTTTTTAAATTTGATAGAATTTTCAAAATTTGAGCTTTTCAAATTGAATTGAAAAAGAATTTTCAAATTATGAGGCAACAGATAAAAGAAGTAATATGACTCCAGAACATTTGTTCAAAATGCAAATTTACAAGATTTTTGATACTTTATTGTCTCAACTAGATTGGCGTTATGAGCAACTGCGAACTATCTGCAATGATTTTTCCTTTGGAATCGACCAGCGTTTTTTTAGCAATTAAGTATAGCAAAGATTTAAATATGTATCAGTTCACCTGTGAGATACAAAGCTTTAAATTTGAAGCATCGACAATAATACCTAATATTAAAACTGCAACTCCACTAGATATTTTGCAAGCACTTCATGACTTTGGCTTAATTGAGTCTTATCCGAATATTAATATTGCTATCCGGATATTTCTCACTCTTCCAGTTACTACTGCGTCGTGTGAGAGAAGTTTTAGTAAATTGAAATTGATTAAAAATTATTTAAGATCTACTATAGGACAAGAAAGATTATCTAATCTTTCAATAATATCTATTGAATATAACATTGTTAAAGATATTAATTATGACAACGTTATAAATGAATTTGCGCAAATGAAAGCGAGAAAAGTGCAATTTTAATAAAGAAATTTTTAAAAATAATAAATTAAAATATATTTTTTATTTACAATTTTTCCAAAAAAAATTTAGGCTTAGGGGGCCGAAAAATGAAATTTTGCACAGGGCACTAGAAAAGCTAGTTACGGCGCTGTATAAGTGTTTGTATGCAAATCGTGGAATGACGGACTGGTGGCAAACTTTGTCTTGTTAGGGCACATGAAAATATTAAAATTCTTAAAAACTGTGTAAATTGACATATGCTCTAAATGCAAAATATATACTAAATTTAAGTGCAAACATATTTATAGTCTATTGTTTACAAATGAAGGAACGGAATATTAAAAACTTTTTTTGACTGAAAGTTAGGATTAGAACGATTTGAAAATAAATATATCAGAAAAACAGGGTTAGCTTTTTGCGTTCGTCTACATGAATCTTTTTCTTCACTTTCACCTGAGAATAATCAAGAAGACTATGGTGATTTTTTAAAAAAATCATTATTACTGTCTACATATGACGTCATTGTAAAATTGAATTTTTTCAAGAATATTTAATGAAAAACAACTAGAGGTTGATGCAGTTTCATTTCATTAGTTTTAAAATCTACTAACAATCAGAAAATTTTAGCTGATGGAAAGTTAACTCAAGAAGTAGCATTTTGTTAGATATACAAAAACCGTTAGTTTTACTTTTAAAATTGACACTACGCAAAAAATAACACATAATGATCAGTTGTTGTCCGATAAGTAAAGAGAAATATTTATGAACGTATAATACCTGTTTTCTAAATGGAAAGTAAATAAACATTTAATTATTACCTCAATTGTAAAAAATAATATAGATATTGAAGCTGTACGGATAATTGAAGAGGCGGAGCAGCAAGCATGAGTGAACAGTATAAAAACCTCACCAGTTTTCTAAGTAAAGAATCAAACTCACGTTTGGTATGATGCCTACGTATTAAATTTGATTTTTAATGACGGTACTAGTTTTGGCATTGAAGGTCTTTTATTCAATTGCTCATCTCGTGTGCCATACTTCTGAGAGAATCATACTACCGTATAGGCCTTTTGTAAAACACTTAAGAAGAAACAAGTTATCAAAGACTTAACGTTTTACAAAAAAGATGGATAGCAAAGCAGTACGAGTTGTAATAACAACCAAATATCTTTTTTGGGAATTTTGAAAACAAAATTAACTTACATAAAAAGACATTAATTATACCAATGGAGTTTGAAATTATTCTAACAGAAATTATACTAAATGAAATTATACTAATGGAGTTGTTTCTGAAACTTGAAATTATACTAATGGAGTTGTTTCTGAAACTTGAAATTATACTAACAGCACATATTTATTTAAAAAAAATTTTAATTTACTTGACCTTATATAAATATCCAAAACCCAGTAATCTAAATTACTTAATAGCAGTTTAACGCAATAACTTCCATATTATACTCTTTATGTTTTCGCGATATTTTAGTAATTTTATCAAAACATTTTAAATTATTTGCCAAACGTGTAAATGCACTATTTGGAGAGGAAAAATGTAATAGTATTTGTAGAATATGTCAGAAGAGAGGGCCATAAGACGGAAGAGAATGCCCAAAAATTTAAGCAAAGATCATTTAATTTTTAGAATTCTTGTATAAGTTGTAATTAATTACAAGTTGATTTTCGATTACAGTTGTAATTCGATTACAAGTTATAATTCAATTACAAGTTGTAATTCGATTACAAGTTGTAATTCGATCGAAAAATATAAAACAACCAAGTTTAACGTAATTATAGATTTGACAATAAGTTCTATAGAAAACCGTTTTAAAAACCATGAAGTATTATATGTTGATATGGCAATATTAGACCCTAAATGTTTTGGCGACAATATATGTCAGTTTTATAAACAACAGAATATGCAGTATTAAATTCTTTATGTTTTGGTGTGAATTCAGTAATGTATTAGAAAATTAAAAATTATTTGTTATATATTTTCGTATATACTTTCAATATATACGACAATGCGTAACAGTTTAAAAGAGCTCAGTACACCGTAAAAATGTAACACCAAATTTTCTAATAAAACTAATATGTCACAAAGCCCGAATTAACACGCGATATTTAAAGCTAAAATGGTCACGCGACTTTTAGATATTAGGTGTGGCGTGACATTTATAATTAAAATAGTCTCGCATCTTTTAGATATTAGGTGTGGCGTGATATTTATAATTAAATTAGGCACGCGGCTATTTTGAATTGAGCATGGCGTGACATTTAGACTTTTTATTTGTTACGGGACATTTAAATCACTATCGTGTCGCATGTCTCAAAGCCCAATTTTTCGCGCCACAATTTAAGAAATTAAATGAGGCGTATAAATCGGGCTTGGTAACATGCGACACGATAACGGTTTAGATGTCCCGTGACAATTAAAACGTTTAAATATCACGCTTAAATAAAATAAATAAAAAAAAACTTAAATAAAATAAAACACTTAAATAAAATACTTAATACTAAAGTAAACATAATACTTAAATAAGATAAATAAAAAGAAATAATAAAAATTATATATTTTTTATTTAAAAAAAAAATTATCAAATATAAATAAAAAAGTATAAATAATGAATTTTGAAGTGATTTGTCTCCACGATGAGTTTAATAGTTTTAAAATGTCAATATATCACAACACTTTTCGCAAGACTTCGCATTTTTTAGCCAAAGATAATCATATATAGTAAGTGAAAGCCCAAGATAAGAGGCTATGCAACTATCACATGCTTTGTTGTAATATTTTATAGTATTATATATTTTATAGTATATTTTATATATATTTTATTATATATATATATATATTAACTTAATTTGTTA
The DNA here is from genome assembly GCF_038396675.1 of Hydra vulgaris. Taxonomy (NCBI): domain Eukaryota; kingdom Metazoa; phylum Cnidaria; class Hydrozoa; order Anthoathecata; family Hydridae; genus Hydra; species Hydra vulgaris. The sequence goes on from NC_088929.1 coordinate 44,062,620, forward strand.
ATTTATACAATTTTAAATAAATAAACTTATATCTCCAACAAATATCCCTGAAATTTCATCTCTAATATCTAAATTGAATCGAAAAAAATCATTAGGTACAAACAGCATTCCTGCAAACATTCTTATAAATTTTAACTAGGAGTTTTCAAATATTCTTTCTACATTATTCAACACCTTATTCATAAATGGAATATTTCCTGATATTTTGAAATAATGTTGCGTTATTCCAATATATAATATTGGATCTAAACTTTCATGCACTAACTACAGACCTATTTCTCTTTTATCTAACATTAGTAAGCTTGTTGAAAAACTTATGTATTCTGGAGTTTACTCTATTTTTAACTCATTTAATTGTTTAAATGATTTTTAATTTGGTTTTTGATCGAAGCATTCTACTTGCCATGCATTAACAAGTATCAAGACAAGTATAACAGAAAAATCAGAGAAGTTCTTGATACTGATTATTTCGTTTGTGGTGTTTTTATCGATTTACAAAAAGCTTTTGATATTGTTGACCATAGTATTTTGATTTCTAAATTAGAACGTTATGGAATTCGCGGTATTGTTAATGACTGGTTACGATCTTATCGTTCAGATCGAAAACAATTTTTAAGTATTAATGGTTTTAATTCTAGCAATAAATCAGTTTTGTGTGGTGTTTCTTAAGATTCTGTTCTTGGTCCCTTTTTATTTTTAATCTACGTTTACAGCCTAACGAAATCTGTTCACTTCTAGTCAGTTAATCTGTTTGCTGACGATACAAATCCCTTGCATACCAACAAATCGTATCATTCTTTATGTAAAAATGCAAATTTGGATTTAAAAGGTATAGTTCACTGGTTAAATGCTAACTTAATATGTCTTAACACCGAAAAAACTATAGTAATCTTTTTTTCATCTCCGAGAAAAGACTATATCTTTAAAAGTGTTGAAATTAAAATCAAAATTATTAATAAACGTCTATGTTCTTCAAAAGTTATTAAATATCTTGCTGTGTCAATTGACTGCAGTCTTTCATGGAATTTTCACATTGATGAACTAAGCAAGAAACTCTCGAGAAAAGGGTATGTTTCAATAATTCGTCATTATGTCGATAAAGCTACACTTAAGAATATTTACTATGCATTATTCTCATCTTATATATTGTTATCAAGTTTGGGGTCAAGTTGGAAACTATCGCATTAACAAGTTGCTACCGTCTCAGCGTCAATCCATTTGGTTAATAAACTTCCAACCAATTAAATCAGATACATCGGAGTCCTTCAAAAAACTTAACATTCCAACATTTCCAGCGCTAGTAAAGTAAGTATTTTGAATGAGTCCAAAAACTTTATCTTAAAATACCTTTTCTCCATCTTAAACAAAATTAATTTAAAAAAAGAAGAATAATTTCTAAAAGAAGAAAAAATTTTCTTCTTACTTTTAGATTTTATTCTTACTATTAAAATATTCTTTTCATTTTCTTTTCGTAATTACTACAATTATAATCAGTACTTTTTGTTTGTTTATTTTTTTTATTGTTGTTATTATTATAACCTGCAAATTATTATTCCTACAAGTTTATTTTTATTGTAAGTTCTTTGTGTTTTAATCTACGTGTTTATTATTATTGTAAGTTCTGTGTTTTTTAATCTACGTGCTTACATTGCATGTGTTTCAATGTATGTCTTTGAGCTTATTATAACTTATATTATATTTAAAAATTGGTGTCATTTCTTTGATCAGATTTCTGTATGAGTGACGCCATCCTAATAAATCATTAATTTATTATTATAAATAATTTTATTCTTATAACTACCATTATAATATTTATTATTATTATTATTATTATTATAAAATTATTATAGTAAAAATTGTAAACATACTATCACTATAATTTTTATTAATTTAGTTATCTTATATTATAAAACTACATTATTGTTGTTGTTGTTATTATTACTATTACTATATTACTTTAGGTTGGTTAAAAGCGTAGATACTTTCAAGGAAGTGGAGGGTACTCAAAATGGTTATAGCAAAATGGGGGGGGGGGGGGGAATGGGTGGGGGGGTGGGGGGTGAGGTCGAAACAAAAGCGTATGTATTTATGGACGATCTTTTATTCCAACTTTAAGGTGACATGCTTATATTACACTCATCTTATAATTACTTCTTTGAGCATATTCTTCTGAAACTGAAATTATCACACCCCAGGGTTAAAAATAATATTGTTATCGACTTTGACTAAATCGTCTAAAAGTTGACAAGTCAAAAGTTGAAATTAGTCGACTTTGAAAAATCAAAAAGCCAATTTTTCAAAGTTGACTTTTCAAAGCTAATTGACTATCGATTTCCTACTAATCGACTAAAAGTCAATTTACTCAAATTATAGTCTCAAAATCCTTATATCTTTTTAATCGATTTGATCTTTTCAATCTTTAATTTTTATTTATTCATTTAATAACAATAACCTGTATAGTGCATTTTACTAGTCGCGTAGGAGCAGTGGAGGAACTTCAAAGTTTTTAAAATTTTGGGGCTCCCTACAAAATATTATAAAGGTCACAAAAAGAAAAAAAAAATTTTTATCTAAATATGTTGCACAACTGAAATCAAATAAATAAATTACAATATTTCTAAAATTGTAAATATATTAATGCGAAAGATGTGATCTTCTTTATATAAATGATGATAACTCGGTAGTTCATCAAAAAGTTTTTTAAAAACCTTTTGTCTCTTCCAAGAAAAAGTTAAATTTATATCCCATCAGGCTGCCATTTGAATAGCTTTTTCTTTTGCTGAATAATATATATTTCGAATTTGTTTTAAATATTTGCTTGCAGTTTGTAATGATTTGGTCGCATTCTTGAGATCTAAATTTTTTGTTGGTTACAATTTTGGTGGTAAATTTACTCCACTCAAAATCTTTGAATATATAACGCATAGAAATACAAATTCATTAAACTCATTATTTTCTGAGGCAGACACTTCTTTGTGCTCTTTATTCTGGAACACTTATTCGCATATATCTTTATTCTGACTTCTTAAGGATAATTCAGCGCTTTCGTTATATCCACCAAGCGAGGCTTAAATTTCAAAATTGAAGTGTTCCTTCCCGTCTAGCGAGTTGGATTTTTAAGTGTAATCTGAGATACACCAGTAATTTGTGATAATAGGTCCCAACTTTCAACACTATTTATCTATTTATTTATCTAGAGTTGCAAAAATTATCGAAACTTCGTTTTAACTTTTCACAGGGTCATTTATAACTAGATTTAAGTTATGAGCTGCACAATATATGTATATAGCTTTAGTTTCATCTTGTTTAAGAAGAGACTGAACACCATTGTAAGCCCCGCGTATAATACTTGATTCATCGTAACCTTGTCCTCTATATTTAATTAATGTTATATTATTCTTTTCAAGCAGATTTAGTGATTCTTTATATACACACTAAAAAAAAGTTAGAAATTTCTTTTTTAGGGTAGGATATGTGATATATAGTAAGGTATGATTTCCTACCTTTTAAGATAGAAAGCTATACCTATAAGTTAAAAAATTGTGTGTAAAATCATTATTTTTATTATAACTTTCTCCCTTGAAAGATAGAAAAATATACATTATTAAGGGTATATTATATATCTTACCCTAAGGTAGAAATTCCTACATTTTTTATTTTACGTGTATTTAACGAACTGTTTGGTTGTGTACTTCCGTAAAATCCAACAAAACTTCCCTAATTTCAATTAGTGTTAGTTCCTCTTTTCATCTTTTATTATTTCTACATATATAAATACTTGACTTAGTTGGTTTTTTTTTCTATGTCCGTGATGATGGTATATGTCTTGCGTGGTAACCGTACTAAAAGTGTAGCAAGACAATGAATAATTTTATTCTAGATTTGATGGGTTAAGTATTTATTAGTTCCGTGGTGCATGTTCAAGACTTGTTTCATAACAGTCTCATATTTTTATAGAAGATAGACTTGGTTTAAAAAATAACCATTATACTCTTCCTCAAATTATTAGCAAAAACCACGAAAAGCAATTTTCAGAAAACAATTTTTAGAAAGCACTTATGTTATATTAACAAATCACTCTAACACTTATACCCAATATTTAATTCAGATTGAATTTTCCCTACTAAGCTTTTATCAATTGTTTCATTTTGCTTCCATTTATTATATATACAACACGATTGCGTTTGATGCAAACTTTTTTGTGTTCTTTTAATTTTTTTTTTGAAAGGCCTTGCCAGTCTTTAACTGTTTGCCAGTTACAAAACTCCTCTGTTTTCAAGTTACAAAACTCCTCTGTAATCTTTTCGGAAAATTTTTAGCCCCCTACAGCTCAGGGCCATCCCTACCTACCCCAACCCACACCAACCCACCCATTCCCTCTTCCCCTTCCCGCGTTGCGGAGTTTTGCGGTATGGTAGTTCCACCTCTTCGTAGGAAGGTCAAAAAAATTGGAGGGGCGAAAACAGAAAGTAAGAGAGGGGATGGGGTAAACCCAGGAAAAAAAGTTTTATAGAATTTTTATAAACTTTTGGAACATATGGTCTATAGAAATTCTATAGAATTCTAAAATTTTTTTATAGAATCTCTGTTAATTTCTATAGAAATTCCAATAGAACTTTTTTTTCTACTTTTTATTTTACAGAAAAGTTTTATAGCAATTTCTATAGAAATTAATAGACATTCTGTAGAAATTTTATAGAATTCTATAGAATTTCTATAAACCATATGTTTTAAAAGTTTATAGAAATTCTATAGAACTTTTTTTCATGGGAAGGCAGCTAGAATCAAATTTTAAATAGAGTTGGGAGGGGGGGGGGGACCTACCACTTTTACATTCTACCTAGCTTTTTGTCTATCTTAAAGTTTTATTTAGTTTAAAGCATGTTAGCAATATTTATGCATAATTAATCTTTTGGTTATATATTTCATTAAATTTTTTTGTTTATGTTTTTGTTTACTATATGCTTGTGATTTTCACATACTTTCATACAGGGCCATTCCAAGCTGAGTCGGGGCCATTGGTAAAGTTAAATTATGAAACTGCAAAATCTATATGTCATCAACGGAAAATTTTAAATATTTGAAAGTCTAAACAATCATCTAAACAATCACATTGTAAATATGATTGTATAGACTTTTAAATATTTAACAAGTATTTAAGTATTAAATGATTGGGGCTTGGGAATAAATTATCTCGTCGTCGTAGTGGCCCTGCTCTCATATTATTTTAATCCATTAATATTTAAATGATGCAAAGTTAAAAAATAAAAAGCGGATAAAAATTACTTTATTATTTTTATTCAAAATTATTTCAAAAACGAATTTATTCCCATATTTCGACTAATTCGACTTTTAGTCGACTTGATCGATTTCAAAAATCTATTATTAAATTTTCAGATATTTCCAATTCAAGATGGGAAATACCAAGTTTTTGAAATGGAGCTATTGTTTTTGCTTTTCTGCCTGTTGGACATATATAAACTTTAAATTTGCAGCTAGTATTATAAAATTATTGATGTATTTTGAAATAAAAAGCGCATAATAACCATATAAAGCATATGCTATGTTGTTTAACTCAAATAAATGTAATGTAATTTCAAAGGTATAAATAGTTTAAATTGATGAAATGATTTATTATTTGCTTTATATATGTAAGTAGGACCTAATCCCATTGAGCGCGATTCCAAGGGTTTGTCACACACCCTTGAAATTGGGGGAAACCCCCATAAAGATAGTCATAATTTACTTGTTGTCAACTATTTCAGAAATATAGTAGGCATTTTACTCATTCCAGTGGGTAGATTTTAGGTTTTGAGGACCTTTTCTTATTTAAAATTTTTAGAAGGTAATCGGCAATTTTTAAGGATTCATCCCCCTCCCTTCCCTTTTAAATTACCCTTGAATTTGGTACCGTTTGACCAGTATGGGCCCCCGAACTAAAAATTCCACAAATCATAAACTATACTTATGGGACTAACAAGTATATTTTCGTGACTAAAATCCCTTTAAAACTTCCAAAACTTTATATTGGCAGTCAATTTATAAAAAGAGAACAATCACTAAAATTTTTAGGAGTACTCCTTGACGAAAACGTTACTTGGACAAATCATATACATTATTTTGAAAGTAAAATCTCAAGAAATATTGGCCTAATTTATAAAGCAAGGCCATTTTTAAATGAAACTGGTTTAAAATTGTTATATTTCTCCTTTGTTCACAGTTATCTGAATTACCCAAACATTGCTTGGTGTAGCACAAATCAAAACAAAATTAAAAAACTTTATAATAAACAAAAACATGCAATGAGAATAATATCTAATGTAGGCCGTTTTACTCACTCCAAAGAACTATTTATAAAGCTGAATATATTCAATGTCTACCAAATAAATATTTTTCATCTTTTAATTTTTATGTATAAAGTTAATAAAAGAACAACACTAAACATTTTTAATTCGTTATTCAAAATAAATAAACATAGATACTTAACCAGATACTCAAACAACACCTATATTCAGCCCAAATGTTTTTATGCCGCAACTGAGTTTTCATTATCCATTAGAGAACCAAAAGTATGGAATAAAATCCTATCTAATAAACTTAAAACTCTTGAAACTCTTGACGAATTTAAAGTAAAATTGAAGCAAATGCTCCTAGTTAGTGATGGAGTGCTTGACTTTTTCGGGTGACACAGATAAGTTTTTTCGATTTAGTTTAAAGTTTATCTTTGTCAACCCTTTTATGGTTTTGGTTAAAGCGTGCTTAAATACATATAAATATATATTTATATGTATTTAAGCAAGCATATATTTATATGTATTAAGCCACCAACTCTTAGACATTATAATGGTTACCAGTTTCGTCAAGCATTTCTCTGTCATTATAATGCAGTTTATCGTCATAAATTGGTTTGACAGTAAGTAATAAGTGACCCGAATTTAAAATTGAAGCATGATTAGTACACATATTCCACTGCCTACATAAAAAAATATTTCATATAAAAATTAAAACTATATACAAATTTGTCATTAATAAATAAATGACAATGACAAAGCAAAAAAAAGACGACGGTCTTATTATCTAGCCTCATTAATTTCGTTTATATTTTACAACCAATGTTAATTAAATTATCAAACAAATATAACATAACTAAGATAATAAAACATTCAAATAATGCTACGTTTGCTATTTACAAAGTTTAACAATTTCATTATTGTAAATGAGGTTTCATGTGAGGGAGGACTGGTAAGTTATTAAAAACAATATTTAAGGAGTCCTCCTTTGATAACTAGTAACCAACTCGAGTATTGTAGTCGAAAGAAAGCTTTAACTACAATACTCGAATTGTTTATTAAAAATACTAATGTACGGAGTTTTAATCTAACTACATAATGTTGTGTTAATGAATTAAGTTTTTACCAGTAATTCTAAAATTAAATCTTTTTTTGATCAAATAATAAATGTAAACAATATTTTGGTAAGCTCTATTTGCCTTAATATAAATAATGAAAATGGATAAAAAATTTCTTCAAAAAAAGTTCTTTTATCAAGATTTATTACAGCTTTTGGTTGTATTTATTTAAGAGTTGAAATGTCAAATAGTTTTTAATTTTATTTTTTTACTTAATTTTATCTTTTATACAGAATGCAGATGTTGGGTAATCTTTTTATTCCATTATTTTCATCTTTTCTTTTCAATTTTAGAACTTAAAAAAAATAATTTTTCTATACTTGTGAGCCTATTTTCCTTTTGTGTACTTCATTTAATATATCAACTTTATTGAAATCAATGATGTTAGGGTTCGTTGAATTTTTTTTTTTGACCAATAGGAATGCCAAAATTGTTAACTCAATTGAAATCAGGAAAATGATATTGGATAATTTTCAAACAGAGTAAAAAATAAATAGCATTACGAGAAAATCTTACTTAGATCACACCAATGATAATCACACAATGATTAAAAGTAACAATTTTGTATCATATTTATGATACAAACTAAAAACACTAAAAAATAAAAATAAGATAAACACTAAAAAAAGAGGTAGAAATTTCTACCTAAAGTAGGACATGTGATATACCCTTAGTAAGTAGTTTTCTACTTTTTAAGGTAGAAAATTAAATCTTTAAGGTAGAAAATTTTGTATGACAAATAAATATTTTCAATATAATTTTCTACCTTTTACGGTAGAAAATTATACCTTACTAAGGGTATAATCACATATCCTACCCTAAGATGATTAATTTAATGAAAATTTTAATATGTGCAATGATATACACATTAAAATTTTTTTAATGTGTGTATATCATTGCATCGATATATTCGGTATATTCACTTTTATATTGCATCAAACTTACTCTTAAAACATGTTGTTCTTTAAACAGCATTTTTTTAGATTCAAAGTGACGGCTTGTGCGAATCTTTAAATAAGCTGACTTTGATTGACGAACGCCAAACAAAGTATTGGTATTTTTGCAGTTTTTTCTTCAATAATTTTTAACCGTTGTCTTCAACTTCCTGTGGGATTTTCAAAGTTTTTTTTTTTTTGTATCTGCAGAAGATAACTTTTCTGCCAATTTGGTTGCGGCGATTTTACGTTGGGTAACGAGACTTATTTTAGTGAGTAACGTTACGTAACGGACTTTAGAGGGTGTCCTAAACCTTTTTAAAATGGCTGTCGTAAAAGAAATCAAAGACGTTTTGATGTTTTTCAAGACCAATTTACATGTTTCATTCATGTATGGAAGTGAGTTTTGAGCAAAAGGAATATTAACTTTTGGCAAAGACAGAGCAGCAACGTTTGAGTTTTTGGAATATAAAATACTATTTCGGGTTTGAGAGTCAGTTGTGAAAATGTTGGTTATATTGCTAAGTGGTGAGTGTGGCTTTTTTGGGCGATGAGTCACTTAATTTGGAAAAGTAATATTTGTTTTATTTTTTATCTTTTTTATATAAACTACAACTACAAGCGTGTGTTCTTTTTGTATGAAAGTATCCAATATTTTCCATTGGGAATAGCATATAAATTTAGTTCTTTCTCTACCCCCATACATGCTTTTTAGAAAGGTTGTCAAATCATGTGATTTTTGTAGAAATATTTTCTGTTTATTCAAATGTGCTGGAATTGACAAATAAAATGTTCATGTCTTTTATATTTCAGAGTATAATAGATTTCTTCTAAACCCTTTGAAAATTTCAATACAAATATAAAAGCACTCAAAAAGTTTTGCCTCCTTAATAAGAAATGTATCAGTTGCCCTAATTTTATGATCGGTATCATGTAATTTGGCTATACTAATGCTATCCTTTTAGACTTTGAACGAGTTAAAGGAAATAACAAATAGAAAAATAAATTTTCATATGAAAAACTATATTGCATATAAGAAAATTATACTGATTTTTATATTAACAAATAAATGAGATAATTTCAATAAAAATGAAAAGTTTGTAACAAAAACTAAGATTTAGTATTATAATCTAATATAATGTTTTTAAAATTGAAATTATTACTCTATAAATATACCCAAGCAGCACACTATATTTGGGACAACATCAGAGAAATGCGCTGTGGAAAATAAAATTCTGTTTTGGATCAAAAACCAATAACTTTTTTGTTACTAAAGAAAAAGTGTTGAAATTTTGCTCAAATGTAAAGTAATATATGACGCTTCTAAGGAAATATTTTTTATAAAAAAAAATAGATATAAAGTAATTTTATTTACAATTTTATTTATTTAAAATTTATTTACAATTTTATTTATAAAAAACTTCAAAGTTGTCATTTTTACTTTATTTTTAACTAAACATGTTCATTTTAATTATATGAAAAAACTTTGAAAGTATTCGAAACAGCAAAAAACACATAAAATGCTTATTTAATTGGAAAATATATTCATACTAAATTTATATATATAAAAAAACATTTATACGAACTTTCGGCTAAACTCTAGACAAAAAACAAACACGTACAATTTCAACTTTTTAACAAGTATTTTCCTTGCATTTGGCTTAATTGCTTCATTAATTTGGTTTTTTAATTGCACTTCAAGCAATAAACGCTGACAGTTTATTGCTTGAAGTGCTTTGAACCGGAAGGTTGTCATGATAATAAACTCAAATGACTGAATCCATTTCTCCAAAGATTTTACGTCATTCAAAAGATCTCCAGTTAAATCAAGATCCCGAAGTTTCTGCAAAGAAAGAAGAATTTCTCTGGGTCGCTTAACCAATGGCTTTACAGCCTCAATGCGTGCACTCCATCGGGTTTGCGAGGTTTGATGAAGAGAAAAACCAGTCGTCTTGGTCAAGATTTTCCATCGTATAGGGCTTCCACTAAAGAGGTTGTAGAGTAACTGAATCCGGGCAAAATAGTTCTTCATTTCTACAGAAGATTTAAGGGAGTGAACACCAGCTAGGTTAAGGTTATGAGCGGTTTATGGCATGTAGAAAGCTTGAGAATTTCAAGAATGATCGCTTGTACTCCTTTGTACACACCAGACATGTTGACACCATTGTCGTATCCTCGACCTCGGCAGTTCTTCAGATCGATGTCGTTTTGCTCCTAGACATCCATAATTAGGTTGGCAATATCTGCACCTTTCTTTTTTTCGAGATTCTCGACCCTAAGAAAACGCTCCTTAACTACCCATTTTTTATTAATACCATAGTAGACAAAGCGGAGAATTGACGTCTCTCAGTATGAACGCCTGACGTCTCTCAGTATGAGAGACGTCAGGCGTTCCATCGACAAGAATGGAATAGTAAGTTCCCATATGAGCCTCTTCAACACTCTTTGATAAATTCATTTTGAGAACTCCAACCCAAATAATGAGCAACAATTTGTTTACCTTCTTGTTGGCTGCAAGAAACTACTTCTAGGTGTAATTGAAGAGTTATATTGCGCTTTGCGAATAGCTCTAGAGTTGCAAGAAAGTTGCCGTTATCGTTATCACCAATCATTTTTGATGAGCCTAAAACAAGGATTATGATTACACATATGAACCGCAACTTTCTGTTTAATTAGAGTGCAGATAAATTAAAATGTAAATATAAATATACCGATAAAAGTTCATAAATAAACCTCTAAAGCTAAGGTTGCGTTATGCTAAGAAGAGAATTACATCTAAGATGCACCGCAGAATTTCACGCCACCTAGCTGCCTCATTTCTTATCAATTTTTCTAGACTTGAATCAACCCCACACTGATTTTTGTAGCTTTCTAGCGCTGTTTTCCATTTAATGTAATAGTCTCGATGGTGAGGATTGTTTTAGTGGCTTTTTACTTTGTCAGCTAGCTTTCTCCAGTTTCCATTGATCCCATCATTTCAACGTAGAAGATGCGATTGATTACCAGCCCCGCAAGCTTGCTTGCTTCCGAAAAGTGAGCACGGAAAGCAAAGAAATATTTTAGAAGTTGCACTCCAAACAAGCCAATCTCTGTTTATTTTTTCCCCATTGCGAGTTATTTCGTGGAAAACTGATTCAGGAACCTTAATCTTTTTCAAGTCTCTCAGAAAAGATTAAGGATTTTTAGGAGGCCCCTAAAGAACAACTGCATTACGTTCTACTTTAGACATATTTTCAGCCCACAAAGCAGGATCATTTTTAGTATTTGCCTCAACCATCTTATCTTTATACTAATATTTCAAATAAATATCTAAATAAGTATATTACTTACACAAGCTCAAAATTATTATTAAAAGAATCTTCGCAAAATTTACCAATAAATTATTTCCATTTTCAACTCTTGTTGCCGATTTGTGCTACTTGAAGGAGACAGTGATTCTTCTGAGCTGAAAAATTTTCATAAGACTCATTTGCAAAGCCATCCTATAGAAAATGAAGTAAAAGATTTAAAAATCTCTTGATTTATATAGCAATAGTATAATGGGAGAAATATATCAAAAAGAAGGTTTTAGATTAATGAATTTACTAGATTCAGTTTAATTTACTAGATTCAGATTAATGAATTTCAGAATTTACTAGATTCAGATTAATGAATTTACTATTTCAAAACCTTGACGTGGCTGGGAGGAATTTGTAATAATCAATCTGGAAACTACTGGCCTATCCCTATCTCCTATATATGTATATATATAAGTGTGTATATATATATATATATATATATATATATATATATATATATATATATATATATATATATATATATATATATATATATATATATATATATATATATACATATATATATATATGTATATATATATATATAAATATATACACACACACACACACACACACATATATATATATATATATATATATATATATATGTATGTATGTATGTATGTATGTATGTATGTATGTATGTATGTATGTATGTATGTATGTATGTATGTATGTATGTATGTATGTATGTATGTATGTATGTATGTATGTATGTATGTATGTATGTATGTATGTATGTATGTATGTATGTATGTACGTATGTATGTATGTATGTATGTATGTATGTATGTATGTATGTATGTATGTATGTAATATATAGAGATGTACATGTGTTTTTTATAAAAAAAAGCAGCCCATATATACATATATATATATACAGGGGCGCCCAAAGCGTTTTTTGGTCTTTGAGATAGCTAACTTCCAGACATGGAGCAAACTCCAAACATTTATATGTTTTCACTTATGTCAAATAAGGATGCTTTGCAAAAAATTGCGATGATTGGAGCTTGGGAACAAAAAAAGCCCCAAAAATTTAGACCCACCTGCCCCAAAGGTGAGAGCAACAATTTGATAAAATATTTTTTGTATTATTTTCAACTAGACTTATATTCATCGATAAGTTTTAAGTTTAATAGTATTATCTCTCAGAGTTCAAAAATTATGACAATATAAAATTTGCAACCTTCTCAAATTGAGGGGGGTTTAAACTTTATATGGTCATAATTTTTGAACGCAAAAATATTTTACTATGAAATTTAAAATTTATCGATGAATATAAGTCTAGTTGAAAATAATACAAAAAATATTTAATAAACTTGTTGCTCTCACGTTTGGGGCAGGTGGGTCTAAATTTTTGGGGCTTTTTTGTTCCCAATCATCACAATTTTAAACATATATATATATATATATATATATATATATATATATATATATATATATATATATATATATATATATATATATATATATATATATATATATATATATATATATATATGTATATATATATATATAAATATATATATATGTATATATATATATATATATATATATATATATATAACATATATAATATATATATATATATATATATATATATATATATATATATATATATATATATATATATATATATATATATATATGTATATATATATATATATATATATATATATATATATATATATATATATTATTATTATTATTATTATTATGTATTTCGCCAATAAGAAAAGTTTACAAGTTTATGCAATACAAATATATAAATACATGGCTGGGGCAAGAAGAAGACAAGTTCTGTCTTATCACCAAGCCCCTTTAAAAAAAAATGTCAATAATAAAAATACAAAACAAAGTAACTCGTTAAATAAACGTTAAACAAAACGTTGCGTTAAAATAAAATAACGATAAATAAAAACTAAAAAACATTTTACGCTATATTACAGTGTAATATATCCAAAAGTATACGAAGATATGTACAAATTCATAAAGTACAAATTGAACTGTATATAGAATATATATTTAAACCATATTTATAAAGAAATAGACAAACGTGATTACTCCTAATCAAAGGCTTCAGAAAAATTTTAATTCGTTGTCATTTAATAAAAGCTTTTGCTTAAGTTTGTTTTTAAATTGTTTAATAGAAGAAATAGTTTTTAACTCATTATTTAATAGCATGTTCCATAGTTTCGGACCTCTGTTAGCAATTGAGAACTTAGTAACAGAGTAATAGGTTTTAGGTTGAACATAATTGTTTTCTGAAAATCGTGTTGGGTATAGATGATATATTTATATACATTTATATATATGTATATATATATATATATATATATATATATATATATATATATATATATATATATATATATATATATATATATATATATATATATATATATATATATATACACATACTATATATATATATATATATATATACACATACTATATATAAATAATACACACATACGCGCACAAATATGTGCATTTGTATATACATTCAATACCAAATAAAACTGTATCAACATATTGCATCTACAATCTACGTCAGTATTATAAAATAAAATATTACCATACATGCTTTAAGAACCATATAAAATGAATAAAGATGTTTCGTCAGTTTATGTCATTCACTAACTAAGATTAATAAAAATTTTCAATAATAAGATAGTAATTGATTTGTATCAAAATCAAATAAGTGTTGTTTTGTTGCACGTATAAAATGTTGAGCTAAAGTTAAATTTTTTATATTACTTGTTAGAAGCAAGTTCTATAACCGTGGCCCTCGGCAAGATATCGAGAAATCAGTTTGTTTTAATAAAGTTTTTGGTATAACGAAGTTATTTTTTGAGTATTTAGTTTGATATTTGTGGTTAAAAAAAAAAAAAGTATGTCAATAAATGCTTGGTAGCATATCGTTTTTAACCTTAAACACAAATAATAGTATGTTAAAAATATTTATTTCATAGACATTGAGCGCTCCAATTTCTCTTAGTAATGGTCTGGCACTATCGTATTTGTTTGCATTTAACATCAAGTGAATTGCTCGTTTTTGTATTTTGTGGATTGTATTTAACTTCGAATGAAAGTACTTGCCCAGATTATGTAACAGTAGCTGATGTAGTTATAAATAAATGCAAAATAATCTTTATACATAATACCAATAATTTTTAACGGATCTGGGTCAGGTATCAGTGGAAGCGGACCCAGACCCGACTTGTATAAACGGGTCTTGATTTGGGTCGGGTTTCGACAAACCCGACCCGGACCCAACTGATATGGATCGTCTGGGTTTAGACCCGACCCCATCAGTTATTTCAAAAAAAAAACTGCGCCTTTTTTGTTTAAAGGTGCTCTAAGAAGTTCTAATATTCTTTTCACAGAACAACATTAAAGAGTTGGTATTGGTCTAATAAATGCAAGTATCATCATGGCCGCCAAGAACTGTATGACAATTAAAGCAGTTTTTCTCAGTCATCATATTGAGTGGAGCGTTGTAAATAATGAAAATATTGAAAAACTAAAACATTAGGCTATTAGAAATTCCACTGTAAAATTAAGGAGGCGTGAAATCTATATGCGTAAGGGTCTTTGAAAGCCTTCAGAGCGTACATTTATACCCGCGCAACGACACACCTAAAACAGAAGACCTTGGAAGTTTTTTAAAAGAGCAAGACAGTAAAGTATGTCTACTGACGCTACGGAAATATAAAGGAAATCTTTATGGGTTAGAGTGTCTCAAGGCTTTCGTGGCCCTAAAGACCCTGTTTAGTGTGCTTTATGAACCAATACCTCATGCGAGATGCTTTTCCAGAGTTTACACGTACTCAAAAATCCGAAAAAATCTTTCAGGACTTTTATTTGAAACTTTGCACCACGTTGAATGCACCACGTTAATATTCATCTTAGATTTAAGTTGTACATATTTATCTGATCACTCCACTTTTTTCAAGTGTTCATTTTTGTTTTTCTTTAATGTTTGAGTCGCGTTTAAATCAAGCGTGGGTCTCAAACTGAAGGCCTAAGAATTTAGTTTAAGATCCATTCGCGCCCGAAGATGAAGGATTTTGGTCAATAATTGAGACTCACGGTCCAACAATCAAAAGGCCTTATTTATTACCAATGTATGTACTTTTTTATTACCAATGTATATACCAAAACCCCATCTATAATGTAACTATTATAATAAATAAAAACCAAGAGCCAACCTTGTTCAAAGACTTTTAACACTCTTTTTTTATATACAAAATCAAAAGGTATACTTGATTTTGTTAGATAAATACTTTTAACGTGATTGGGTCTTTATTTTTTTATTAAATTATAACTTAAGATGACAGTGAATGAAAACTTCATAAAATAATAACAGAAAACGTTTTCAGAAACAAATGAGTTTGCAATAACGATAGATAGCAATAATTTTATTAATAACAGTGTTAGACTTCATTTAAGTTCCGAACAAAATCTTCATATTGACAAAGCTCACTAGTATTTTTCTTTTTTTCTTAAGAAGTTAGAGCAGCTTCGTTTTCGTTTTCATTAATTGAGATTGCAGTTCCGTTTTTATCTTTTAATTGAAAAATTAAAATTAGTAATTAAATTAAAGTAAATTAAAAATAAAGGATATAAACTAAAATACCTCAAAGTTCAAATTTTAACTAATCTTGGAAGCATACAATGGCTTCCAATGTGCTTGGAATCATAGAACTACAATATTTATCAAGAACTCTACCACCTGTGCTAAAGACTAAAACGTAGGCAACGGAATTGACAAAATATCTCTTGCTAAAAATTGCATAACTATAATTCTGACTCCTGAAATAAACATTGCATTGACTGAAATAAACATCACTAACTGAAATAAACATTCCATAACTAGATATATGACTCCAACATGTCTCCACCATTCCAGTATCATTTCAGTTTATTTTTTAGTTCCATAGAAAAAAATTTTATGGCTACATGTTTTTTGAATTTCTCAATCCTTTTTGAATATAAAAAAGAAGCAGATGAAGTAGACTAATTTGAAATACTTTTCTTTAGCACTGGAGTGTTTACCGAGTTAAAATATTTAGCACTGGAGTGTTTACCGAGTTAAAATATTTAGCACTGGAGTGTTTACCGAGTTAAAATATTTAGCACTGGAGTGTTTACCGAGTTAAAATATTTAGCACTGGAGTGTTTACCGAGTTAAAATATTTAGCACTGGAGTGTTTACCGAGTTAAAATATTTAGCACTGGAGTGTTTACCGAGTTAAAATATTTAGCACTGGAGTGTTTACCGAGTTAAAATATTTAGCACTGGAGTGTTTACCGAGTTAAAATATTTAGCACTGGAGTGTTTACCGAGTTAAAATATTTAGCACTGGAGTGTTTACCGAGTTAAAATATTTAGCACTGGAGTGTTTACCGAGTTAAAATATTTAGCACTGGAGTGTTTACCGAGTTAAAATATTTAGCACTGGAGTGTTTACCGAGTTAAAATATTTAGCACTGGAGTGTTTACCGAGTTAAAATATTTAGCACTGGAGTGTTTACCGAGTTAAAATATTTAGCACTGGAGTGTTTACCGAGTTAAAATATTTAGCACTGGAGTGTTTACCGAGTTAAAATATTTAGCACTGGAGTGTTTACCGAGTTAAAATATTTAGCACTGGAGTGTTTACCGAGTTAAAATATTTAGCACTGGAGTGTTTACCGAGTTAAAATATTTAGCACTGGAGTGTTTACCGAGTTAAAATATTTAGCACTGGAGTGTTTACCGAGTTAAAATATTTAGCACTGGAGTGTTTACCGAGTTAAAATATTTAGCACTGGAGTGTTTACCGAGTTAAAATATTTAGCACTGGAGTGATTTACCGAGTTAAAATATTTAGCAGCGTACTCATAATACAACTTTTTTAATAGTCCAATAATATTTTCTAATTTCTGTTCACTTGCGGCACCATAAATTTCCCTAAAGTAGTACTCAACGCTGATCATTTTATAACGCGGGTCCAACACAGGTGCAATGGCTAATATATCGGAAATAATTTTCCAATATTTTGAAAACTTTGTCATCATTTTCCTTCCAATTTCACAGATAAACTAAATATGGTTGTTGCACATATCAGTTATATGTACATAAATTTCACAAATATGATTAAAATAGTAGTTTGCTGTTGGATTTGTTGTAGAGAACAGGTTTGTTACTTCGTAAAAAAGTTTAAATATTCACAACAAACTTTAACATTTAGAGTTCCATCTTGTTTTTACACCTAAAACAACATTATTACTAGGAGCTTGAACTTGGGATGCGTCTTCTTTAAACTGTTGCCATTTCAAAGTTGATGATTTAACATATTTCACGCTTTCTCTGACTTTTACTATTATATGTTTAATTCGTTCAATTGCTTTTTGAATAACCAAATTTACAATGTGCGCAGAGCATCTAACATGAAAAAAATTACCATCACTGACGAGTTTAGTATTCAACTTCTCTTTTAGAATTGTAATTATTGCGTCATTTGTTGAACAGTTATCTAGAACAATACACATGTTTTTTTAATTAACGTTCCATATGGATAACTTTTCAAGTAAAGTTTTATACAGCGCTATTGCAGTATTAAGCGCATCAATATTAATAAAATTAAGTACATGCTTTTTTAGTCTCCAATTATTATCAATATAGTGGCTGCTAAGGGCAATGTAGGATTTATTTTGAATAGACGTCCATTGTAGCTTTTCCATTACACAGTATAACTATTCCTTTTCATCCTCAAAGATTTTCAAACAATCATTTGTAATTGTACGTCGACTAACCATTTTAAAAAGAGGTTGTAGATTTTTACTACACTCTCTACAACCCCAATGTTCAACAATTGAAAAAAGGATATTCGTGAAGTATTATCATGCGAGTCAAGTCTTTTTTGTTTGTTTCTTAATTAAATTGAAAACTTTTAGACTCCAAAATACCATCGACTATTATTTTAACACTCAAAAGGTTTGGCCTTTTATTGGGGGACAAACTTATGGGTGTTTAGACCTCAAATATTTGATCAAGGGACTAGTAATAGCTCTTGCAAATAAAGAATGCGAACAATAGTTACACTTAGTTCACCATTGACTAAAACCCAAGATCCCCAAACTTTTGAGGTGAATTTTCTCTTTTTAGTTTTAGGTAATACTCTTAACTCAGATGAAAGTGGCTGTTTGATATTATTAATTGGAGTGATACCATTTTTGTTTTCTACCTCTGACATATCTGTAAAAAACAAATAAAATAAACAAATAGGTATTTAAAGAAAAAGATTGGTTTTGAATAATTTTTTATAATTTAAGTACTTCTTTAGTCTTTTTCTTTGACGTAATGAACTTTTTGAAACTAAAAATAAAGCTTTTATGAGAAGATTTTTTGATGAAACAACTTTTTTCAAACAATCGGGTTTATATATTTTTCTAAAGGCATTATTAGATGAGAATTTATGCGCGATGTCTTTTTGTGAAATGATAGAAAAAAAAGCAATCCATTAAATAAAAAACTTACAATGTTAGAATTCTCGTTACAAAAAAAATTACAAATGCTCGTTGTTGGTTTTCATCGACATACACCAAATATTAAATAAGATATAATGAAAAAAGTATATAAGAAAGTTATATTAGTTAAAACATATTAGTTAAGAAAATGTTAGTCGGGTCTGGGTATAACGCGTCTGGATATAAGATCCATACCCGACCCGTTTGGTTAGAGGGTCTGACAGGTCTGGGTATGGCGGGTATCGGGTCCGAAAAATGAGACCCAGACCCGGACTTAACGGGTCGGATCAGGTCTGGGTCTAGACTCGACCCATTACTAGTCCTACTTTTGTACAATGATTTCCAGACAACGAACAACTTTTGGTTATGAGTTTTTTAATTTTCTGATAAAAGTTGTGGCTGGATAATATACAATGTTGACCATAAATATTTAGCCAATTATTGCTTTTTAAAGTATGACATAAAGATTTAAGTAAGTAAAATCTAATACTTAAGTAAGACATTTAACGATTAAAACAGACTAAAATTCTTTCGATGTTCAAAGTGCCATGGCCGAACTGCAAGTATTAAGAAAAAAAATGATTTATTTTTATCATTGCACCAATTATAGAAAGCAAGTGTGAAAATGAAAGTAGTTGGTGGCATTAAGTTTTTTTTTCAAAATTGTTTGATTTTTTTACAGACTTTAAATTATAAATTTAAAATTTAAAATTTAAAAACTTTAAATTATAAATGTCGCGGTTATATAAAAATCCAACATCGGATAACGGAGTTGGATAGCTGCTCTCATTCGCAGTGGTACTTTCGATTATGCAGAATTTCATTTGCAGCTAATAATAAAATTTGTTCGTTAATATTATTCACAAATATTTAAACTTTATTTTATTAGACTTTTATATGTAGTTCAATAATATAGTTATATAAGTATATATAAGATTAAATGGGAGCTAAGGAATCACGAATATTATTTTTGAAATTTGAAGATGCACAAGAAAGAGGTACAACTATTTTCACTTGATAGTTTGGATTGTTTTAAAAGCTAACGATATTGTTGTATGCTCAAGAATAGACAATAAATCAACAATTAATTTTAACTATTTCAAATTTATTTAAAATTAAAGAATTAATCTACCACTGAAATAGTTGTTATTAAGTAGACAATAAAATTATAGTTTTTTGTTTACAAATTCAATGATGTATTCAATTTAGATATAGATGCATTCAAAGTTTAAAAAAAATTATTTTAAATATTTAAATCAACGTTTATAATTTTTACTTTTATTCTACTTTTTAAAAGATATCGAAAATTAAAGCAAATTTCATTGTATATATTATATCTGCTTAAAAATATAATTTGTACGTACTTAGAGTAAATTTATAATCATCATCCCTATTATATCCCTATATAAAGTGTAATGCATTAAAAATAAAATTTATTGTTAAGTAGAATGACATTGTAACAGATTTTTGAATAGTAGTACATTTCAGCAATTGTGAAGAATAATATTGTTGTTTTATATAATCAGTACGTCTCAAAAAAGACTTGTTTAAATTTAAATACTCTTACTGTATAATATATAAATACTCATACTGTATAATATATAAATACTCATACTGTATAGTATATAAATACTAATATATATATATATATATATATATATATATATATATATATATATATATATATATATATATATATATACATATACTTATATATAGGTATGTATATAATATATATATATATATATATATATATATATATATATATATATATATATATATATATATATATATATATATATATGTTTATACAATATATATATATAAATATATATATATATATATATATATATATATATATATATATATATATATATATATATAACCTTAAATATATTTATATATCTATATCTGTGCAAATATTTGCTCCTTAAAGTTAAGCACTTTACTCAAGTCAATTACTCAAGTGGATAAAATAAACTTTGCGTTTACTTAACGTTTACTCAAGTGGATAAAATAAACTTTGATTATTCAATAAAAAATATTTCAATACCGCTAGAAAGAGACTTAAAATTAAAACTAATAAACAAAATGGAATTACTCTTAAAGAAAATGAGATGGTAAATGTTCTTTTTTATTAATAACAATCCAAGAATTAAAGACAATATCAATTATACAAACTATAGAATTAAATCTCCTAGATGTCCACCGCAAATAAAGGAAATGTCTTTCTTCAAAAAAGACTTAATTTTATTAAATCAATAAAGTTTCGAGATATACGTAAGACTTTTCAAAATGGAATGAAAAAAGACATTAAAATCTCACGAAACCCTTATACAAGCTGATAAAACATCAAATATGTATAAATTGTCCGAGGAGGATTGCAATAATCTGTTAACAAATGCTATTACCACTAAAAGCAAATCCAAAATTAAAAGACCATACAGACAAAGAAAGAAACCAAATTTTAACCAACCATGAGGTATATAAAAAAAACAAAATAAACTGGTACTCTAACTGTTTTTTCACTGCCATATTTAAGAGCAAAAACAGTCAGCTAATGGATAAAATATGAAAGCATATAATACAAATTTTAAAATTTTCAAATCACCATTTAATCTAATTTGAAAATTGTTAATTACCTTGATGTTACATTAAAATAAAATAACAATACATTTCAACAATATTTTAAACCTGATATCCAAATGAGGTACATCCACTCTAATTCCAACTACCCTCCAAGCATAATAAAAACAATCCTTCACAATATTAAACAAAGATTATCTTCCATGCCAATTAATGAAATATTCTTTAAAAAGGCTGTTCCACTGTATGAAGAGGCTTTAAAAAAATAGGGATACAAGTCAAAACTTACCTACCAACCACAATTAATCTCAAATCAAAATCAACAAAAAAAAGCATGGTAAATGTAATATCATTCAGTATAACCCCCATTAACCCTGCTTAAATGTCAAAACATAAATAGGAAACCGTTTTCTAGCCCTTATTGATTTACATTTTTCAGCCAGCCACAAGCTACATAAAATATTCAACCGAAATTCTATTAAGATCAGCTACAGTTGCATGCCTAACCTAATATCTATCATAAATTTGCATAATTTCAAAATTTTGAACAGCAAAAATCCATTAAAAACCAACTAATGTAACTGCTTAAATAAAGTATTTTGCCCTTTGAACAATCGATGTTTGTTTAACAATATTGTCTACCAAGCAATATTCCAGTCATCATGATTATAATAAAAAAGTATATTTTGGCATTAGTAATACACTTAAAATTTAAATTAAGATACACAAACCATCTCAAATCATTTACATCAGTTAAGTAGAGAAATGATACAGAGTTATCTAAGAAAATATGGAGCTTAAAAGACCAAAACATAAAGCCAAATGTAGAATGGAAAATTGTCAAATGTTGCAAACCTTACAATCTAGCAACAAAAATATGCCACCTTTTTCTCTACGAAAAATATGTTATTTTATCACATAATGGAAAAAACCTACTGAATAAAAAAAAAATCTCAGTGTTGACATCCAAAAAAATTCTTATTACCTTTATTTGACACAGGAGACTAGTAAAATATAACGGTTTTTTGTTTTTTGATTTGTTTTTATGTAGATTTGTTTATAAGGTCAAAAGTCATTCTACAATAATTTTTACATTTTTGTAACGGTTTATTTATGTTTTTTGTTTAATTAACGGTTGATGATTGCCTTCGGCATGAAACTTTAAGTCCCGCTAACCAGTTGTTTTTACTCATCTAAATTAAATATAGATATATAAAGCTCTATTATTTAATATTGAGCACTGATGTACAAGAGACTTCGTATTATTACATCAAAATAATTAACCTCAAATACATTCTATATATCTATTTCTACACAAATATATATATGAATATATATATATACATATAAATATATATACATATATATATATATATATATATATATATATATATATATATATGTATATATATATATATATATATATATATTATATATATATATATATATATATATATATATATATATATATATATATATATACATACATATATATATATATATATATATATATATATATGTATATATATTTATATCTATATATATATATATATATATATATATATATATATATATATATATATATATATATATATATATATATATATATATATATATATATATATATATTATATATATATATATATATATATATATATATATATATATATATATATGTCATTCCATGCCAAATGGACCGAAATTTTAGGATTAAAACATGGTCAATCTCAGATCTTCAGGAAACTTAGTGGGTTGCTTAATATGAATGGGAAAAGCAATTCCTTAAAATTTCAGCATAAAATGTTTTGTGGTTTATGGGATATGATTTGAGATTTTTGATTTTTCTAAAATTTTTCAGAAATTTACTGATAAGATACAATTCAGTAAAAAATTATAGACTTCTAAAAATGGCTAAAACTTAGGAAAATGTGCCTCTTTTCCGGTAACCTATTTCAGAAATAAAAATAGTGGGTACTAATGGAGAAGTTACAAAATCAGAACAATGAATTTTTGTTGTACTTAGGTTTGTATTATATATTCTAATACCAAGTATGTATGAATTTAAAAGTTTTTTATAATCAGTATGAGAAATAAGTCTTTAATAAAACCTGAATTAAACTCAGTTTTTAAATAGCCCTAGCTATTACCTGACCCCTTCCCCTCCCCCCCGTCCATTTACTTTTTAGCATACACATTTTGCCCAGAGCTTAGAAAAAAATTTTAATTGAACACTTCTCCTTATATAGTGTGTCTGATTTTATGTCTGATGTATGAAGTGCCTTTATGTCCAAATACACCACTAAACATACACCTATAAAAACTGTGAAATTTAGTTTTTAATGTTAGATAGTAAAAAGACTGCATATAAAACTTATAAGTAACCTATTAGCTAAAAATGAAAAGAAAGACTTTTAGTCTAATTTACCTGATATTTATATCATGACTAAGTTTTTAAATTTTTAATTTATATCGTGACTATAAATTTTTAGACATTTTTCCAATACATTCACTACTCCATCCCTCCCCATTAATTTGACTTATTTGATTATCATGTTCAAATTTAGATTACGACTTATACCAAGTTATAAGAGTTATTTGACTTGTCAACACATTGCACAAGTTAATTATGTAATAAAGAATATTATTATGTAATAAGCAATCAATATAAAAATTAAATCTGCATGTTAAAATTAAATCTGGGCAGTTATCGCAATTGTCCATGCTGCACAATTGCGATAACTGCCCAGATACCAACACACTAAAAGAGTATCTTACCACACAGAGCATAGAAAATCAGTTTTAGTCAGTGGCAAAAAGCCAACAAAAAACATGATATAGTTTTAGTAACTCTTCCAGTGGATGATTTTATTAAAAAAGCTTGTCAACAAATAGACTAATTAAGAGATCATCATTATATATAGCAAAAAATCAAGCAGCGTATTTGCATCATCTTAAAATAACATTACTAAGTAATCATATTTTAGTATTACTAGACTTCGCTGAAAAATATAGTTTTTTAATTCAAGATGCAGTACAAGATTTCAATTGGAACAACAGTCAAGCAACATTACATCTTTTTGTTATTTACTATATGGAAAAAAGTATGATAGAATGTAAAAAGGTTTGTATCATTTTAGATCATTTGCAACACAATACAAACTCAGTTCATTGTTTCATTTATGAAGTAATAAAACATTTAAAAGAGTTGATGCCTTACTTTAACTATAGCATTTATTTTAGTGATAATACAGGTTCACAATTCAAAAATTATAAAACCATATCTAACTTATGTCACCATAAACTAGATCATAAAGTATCTGCAGAATGGCATTTTTTTGCTATATCACATGGAAAGAGGGGCAGTAATGAGGACAATAACACTGTGTGTCTAAAGTATTGTATTCATGGAGGTTAAGAAGAAGAGTGGGTATCACTGTGAACCAAGGAGACTGCCAAGTTTTATGCTGCGGCACTCATATAAAACCTTTTGAACATAAAAGTATTTGTCCTGTAGGTTTTGAAAAGTAAGTTTTTAAAATCTGGACAAAGTGCTAAAGGGACTAAAGGGCAAGCCTGAGGGGATCTTTTTTTGTTGTTTGTTTTGTTATTTCACCTCCCCAAGGCCCAGAAGGCCACTTCAGATGAGGAGGCTACTTAATTGTGGTTATAACCCTCTCTTAACTCTATAACTCTTTGACCCATTTATAAAATTGGAAGTCATTTTTTTAAATATTATTAAATTTTTGGTTGCAGTTAATCTGTTATATCAAATTGTTTATGTTTTTTAATAGGGAAATTGTACTCTGAAAGAAATAAGCATAAATGTTTTTATTTAATTTCATACATAAATAACATCTACAACAGCATAAATATAAATATCTGTAACAGTACATTCATATCTATACATGAATACACCTTTGATTAATATATGAATTTATATATATCTGTTTAGATACTTAAATAAATGTACATACAGACATGAATATACATATATTCCTATGTATGTAAAAATATATATACTTGTATATTTATATGTCATGTATACATGTTTTGATATCATGTACATGTATATGCGTGTACAAACACACACTTATATCTGTGGCTTGATAAAAGAAGTGAAAATCAAAAAGTCTCTTCTACTAAAAGTATCTCTTCTACTTCTTTACCAAGCCACAGATAAAAGTGTATATGTAGATACATCTACATTTTTTTATGTACCTAATATGTTAATAAATGTGCATATACAATATGTATAGATATAAAATATACATTATGTATTTAAATATACAACCCTCGGAATTAGGAAAAATGAGGTCGGCAATAATTTGTCAACCTCAATCTTTTAGAGTTCAGCAAAAATTATTTGATACAAAGGCCTTACCATAAAACATAGAAACGAGGTTAGCAATTTTTTGCTGACGTCAAACACTTTCTGGTCGGCAGTTAGGTCGGCATTGCCGAATGCCAACCCTAATTCCGAGGTTTGAATATATAAATATCATTTATATATATATATATATATATATTAGCCCTCGAAATTAGGGTCGGCATTCAGCAATGTCGACCTAACTGCCAACCTGAAAGTATTTGAGGTCGGCAATTTTTTGCCGACCTTGTTTCTATGTTTTGTGGTTAGACTTTTGTATCAAATAATTTTTGTCGACCTGATGCTAACCTCAAAAAGATTAAGGTCGGCAAATTATTGCTGCCCTCATTTTTCCTAATTCCAAGGGTTGATATATATACATATATATATATATATATATATATATATATATATATATATACATATATATATATATATATATATATATATATATATATATATATATATATACATATATATATATATATATATATATATATATATATATATATATATATATATATATACATATATATATATATATATATATATACATATATATATATATATATATATATATATATATATATATATATATATACATATATATATATATAGTAAAAAAAAAAATATATATATATAATATATATAATATATGTAAATTAAGTTAGTGTATTCTACATATAGAGTACATAATGTTTTTAAAGAACAGAGCAATAATATATATACATACATATATAAATATATATATATATATATATATATATATTATATATATATATATATATATTTATATATGTATATATATATATATATATATATATATATATATATATATATATATATATATATATATATATATATATATATATATATATATATATATATATTATTGCAAGTATAACCCCACTTTTTTGAAGAAGCAAGTATAACCCCACTTTTTTTGAAGAAGAATCTTAAATCTTAAAGTTATATATATGTATATGTATATATGTACATATATATGTATATGTATATACTCATATTTAAATGTATATACACATACCTAAAGTTATATATATGTATATGTATATATATATATATATATATATATATATATATATATATATATATATATATACACAAACACAGAAATTATTACACTTTTTTTTAGTTTCTAACGAAGAGCTTCAACGTATTGAAAATTCTTTTAAGAGAATTGCTGGGAGCAACAGTTTCATATCAAAGCAGATGTTTTGTAGTGATGTTTTAGGAGACTCAGTTCCAATTAGGTTAGCAGAGGTAGAGTTCTATAAGACTATCATTTAAAATTTTATGACATTTTTGTTTTGTTTATAAATACATATAATTATTATTATTTGCACTTATAATAGTTTATTTTTACAATTTGTTCATATTGTCAGACAAAATGAACAGTGGTTGGTTGGAGTGACCAACTACAAGTGGGGCTTGAATAGGTCAAGGAGCACCATTTTTGAGAAATAATACCTTATTTAAAAGCATTATGTAATGCAGTATGCTTTAATATAAGGTTGAGTGTTGCTTAAACTCATCTATAGCAGTTAAAGTTAGACTAGTATAATATTATTTAAGTTACCTTTAGTTTGGCTCTTACTGTTTCTTTTTGCTTCACAAATAACAATGATGTTAATATTTCCGTTAGGCCATTCATTTTTATATTGGTCAAATCTAAGTTATGTAATGGCAACCATGAACATAAATTTAGTTGTTTTTTAGTAAACATAATTTTTTATTTTCACCTGTCAAAATGGTAGATGAATAACAATAATGCTGCTATTATTTTTCTAATATTTACTAAAAACAAGATATGATAGTATAAAGATATAATAATGTTAAAAACAATGATTTACTTTTGACAAATCAGAACAGTATTTTGAAACAATATTTTTCATTTAAAAATAATTTAATTTGTGGAGCAATTAAGGGAATGCAGTAGTGATAAAAGTCGGTAGTGACGAGAGCATCTATGTTAAGCATGTCTACTATTGTTTATCGGTATTACTAATGGTAGTATATGTTTTAACTCTTGTTAAGATTTGGTAGTAAACAATAGTCGGTATTGTTCGGGAGTATGAAAAAAAAGTTTCACAGCTTTGTTCAATTATTTATTTTATTTCAAATTGAATTCACAATGGAAACAATATAAAAATATGTTTAACTTAATTAAAATTAATTGATTTCAAGGTCTGGATTCCAGACCTTGAAATTGATTTCAGACTCTGGAATATCTTCTTCAATTTTCCATTTTTAATTGTTACTCTTAAGATATTTTCTTTAATGTAAACAAGCTTTTCCATTGTTTCTGACTTTAGAAGAGTTCTTTTGCACCTGACAATATTTCCAGCTTGTGAAAATACACACTCAGATGAAGTAGATGGAGCCAGAATGCATAAAATCTTTTTTGCTACATTGGAGAGTAATTGTAACTGTGGTGAATGAACCCTCCACCACTCCAGAATGTCATAACTCTTATCATACTCAATATCAAATTGATGTATCCAAGAACCCAGATTGTGGGCTGTCATGATTCATTATCTCAAAAAGGAGCTTTTCTGCTGGGGTAAGTTCTTGGTCTGGAGATAGTGTTAGAGTTTGTTTTGAATTGAGTGATAAATTGTCACCTGTTGCACTTAGTTTCAATTGTTTAATTGTTTGACACTCTTTTCCAAATTTGGACAATAAATGACTTTTAATTTTTGGGCCTAAAAAATGCGACAATGAATTGTTTGTAATATTAGAATCACAGTCAGGGAACCTTTTGTTGAGATTTGCAAGAATTTTAGAAACAAAATCAGCTGTTGTTTTATCATTGGTCAAAATAAAGTTCCTAATTTTTTCTTGGATATCATATAGGCCAGAAATTATGAGATATCCTGTGGTTCGTTTCTCTGCAGAAATACACTCTGAGAAATCACTGATCACTTTTAAAATTGGAATAATTTTTTCAATGACTTCAAATTGTTTTTGAGTCAGGATGATTGCCCTCAAAATGTCATCAGATTTTAAATTACTAGCAGAAATAATGTCAAAGCCTTGTTTAAGGTGCAAAATTGATTCCATGCACATTAAACCACTTCCATCTGGTTTTACATAGAGTGATGATTTTATTAAAATTGATTTTTTTTGGTAGTATATTTTGGTAATTCTCTGTCGACTTGCAACTAACCTGTGTGTTCTTGTTGCCAATAATCTACAGGCCTTGATTACATCTTTAACTTTCTTAACTGTTTTAAAGCTTTCGATAGCCACTAAATGGAGTAGATAATTGAAGTTGATTTTTTCATTCTTAAAATAAAATAAAAATGGATTTGACATTATAAAATAATTTTAGTTCCCATAATTCGACATTTGACATTTTTTTAATGACATTACGTATTTTATTATTAATTTTTTCTAATATTCTCAGATATTCATAGATCTGAGTTTAAGCCAACTGAAGCAACATTTGATAAATTGTTTTTTAATATGCTCATCACTGATTCTTGAATATGAAAATGCAAAATTGGAAGTTTGTTCAAAGAAAAAATTGTGGGAGACTTTATGTTTATTTCAGGTCGCAGAAATGACACGAGTCCTTTGAAAGCATCTGTTGTAACATGTGCAAATGGTAGATTACCCATACAAAGATATTTCGTCATTTCTAAATCAGCCATACAAAGATATTTTGTCATTTCTAAATCATTTTCATCATATCTAAATCAAAGTTGTCACTTGACATGTTGTTGTCAGATGATATTTTAGCCTTGTTGTGCAACTTTGTTTTGTGCTTATTTGACCTTGGAACAACTTACATTGAGCAATGTCTTTGCCATGACTGTCTTTTATGAAATATTCCCAAAAAGGACTTGCTCGAGGCATTTTTTTCACTCTTTATAAATCTTATTTTGCTGATTATTGCTTCACTTAACAAACTTAAAAGCAATACTGAGATTGAAAAAATATTTGTATCTTGTTATAACAATCATCAAATTAATTAGTATTAATTATTAAAAACTTCCTTTTAATACAGTACAATCTCTCTAATTCAAATCTCCTTAATTCGAAAACCTTCATAATTCTATTAAATGCAAAGTCACCATGAAATGCGTATAAGAAAAATCAACTTTCTATAATTCGAAAATCTGTCTAATTCGATTTTTTATATTTCCCCATAAAATTCTAATTAGAGAGATTCTACTGTATAACGTTTAATAAAAATTTTAATAATTATCTTTAATAAAATGGGAAATTAATGCTTATTAAACTTTTTAATATGATTGTAGTAAAATGAAATAACGAAATATACTTTGGTAGTGACGGTAGTTAAAATTTTTTTTCTTGAAAGTATGGTATTGTAAACAAAAAAGTATTGCTTGAACTTACAGTAGTGTCAGTGGTCAAAACACAACATTTAATAAGGGTTCGAAAGTTTGGTAGCACTATCGCTATACCTTAGGAGCACTTGAAGGCTATATAAATTTATTTTTGTAAAAATTGTTTTTGTAAATATTGATTTTTTGATAAATTTTACTAATATATGCTAGAAGTTAAGTTGTAGCATTAAAGATATTTAAAGTCCACAATATCATGAGTAGGAGTTAACACTTTTCGCGTCGATCTCCCAACATTTAGGTTAAAACACCCTAGTCAAATTTTTATAATTTGTATTTTATATAATTTTTAACTATATTTTTACTTTATTTTGATTCTTGTTATTTTATTTTATTTACAGCAGATATACCTGGTTTGTGGTGGAACATCTAAGGGTATAAGTTATCGAGATGTCATGTTAATATTGGTTCTAATAACTAAAGGCACTGTTGATGAAAAAGTGAAATGTAAGTTGAATATATTTTGAAAAAAAGAGGTAGGGAGCTTTGTTGCGGTTAAAGTTTTGTTTTGTTTTGCTTTTTTGGGTAAATTTTGATCTTAGTAATAGTTCTTATTTTTTATAAAGTTCATGTTTAGTTCTTTTGTATTTATAAAGTTCATGACTGAACTTTATAAATACAAAAATAAGTTTAAAAAATTAACGAGTTCATATCACTTTAATAATAATAATTTTAAATAAAACCAATGCTTTTTTTAAATGTGCAAACAGGCAATTGATAGTTTTTAATATATTTAAAAATAACTCATATTATTGCAATGACATTGCAAATGGTGGAAAAAGCTATGAGCAAAATAATTGAAAAGATTAAATTGTAAAAAAAAAGTACAGTTGAGATAATATTCTTAATTTCAACATGGCAAAGTTGTTTTATATTAAAACAAGCTTTTTATATTGACAAAACAACCTCACAGTATTGTTCTATTGTTGTTTTATACATCTTTTTATAATAGCAATTTAATGCACATTTAAAATAAAACATGTTTTATCGTCAGTATGAACAGCCTATTAGTTAGTTAATAATGTGTTTAACTCTCGTTTACAGATACTATTTAAACTGAATATTTAATACTAAGAAGACAATTGTTTTTTAAAACACAGTGGCAGAGCTACCATACAACAAATTACGGAATTGTCGAGAGGGTTTTGCTATATTATTCTCATAAACTAGATGCAGTATATTGCGAGAGTTGTTGGCTATTTTCAAATTATTATGATAACTGGTAAACACAGGGAAAAAGAGACTGGCAAGGCCTGTCTAAAATAAAAGGACACAAAAAAAGTCAGCATCTTATGCAATCATGTTGTATATATGATAAGTGGAAGCAACATGAAACAATTGATAAAAGCTTTGAAAACAAAATTCAATATGAATCAAAATTTTGGGTACAAGTGTTAAAGCGTCTTGTTAATATATAACAGTACTTTCTAAAAATTGTTTAGTTTTCCATGAGTAAACGACTGGGGCCCCGGCTAAAAATGAAACTTTTTGCAAATCCAGCCCTGGCCCCGTCCCCGACAATATTGTAGATTTAGCAGGGGTTGATAGCCGGGGCTAGAAATAAATTTATAATTCTTTATATATTATAATTTTATTCTTGCATTTACTATTTATTAAATTCTGGAATATATTTATGACAGTATTTAATAAATAGGGACAGATACAGTAAAAGGATGCAACTTGTTGAATAAGAAGCCAAGCAAGAATGAGTTTTGGTTTATTGTAGTAGAGATATTAGCTCGTTTGAGCATTGACCATGATTAGAGAAACAGCATAAAAGAGGAAAGACTAAAGACTGCAGCTAAGCTAAAGACTGATGATGATGATGATGATGATGATGATGATGAGTACAATAATGATGATGATGATAATAATTATGGCAATGATGATGATGACGATAATGGCGATGATGATGATGAATATAATAATGATGATGATGATAATGATGATGATGATAATGATGATAATTATGATGGCAATGACGGCGATGATGGTGATGATGATAATGATGACAATTATGATGATCATGACGATGATTATGATGATGATCAAGTTGATCATAATGATGTTTGTAAATGCATATATATACAAAATCAAACATAAATTTTGAAAAAAAAAAGTACTTTAGGATGTATAGATGTTTATGCAGCCGCGCCACAAACCCGGCCCCGGCTATATCTTATCAAACCCGGCCCCAGTCAAATATCAATCCCGGTCGTTTAATACTTTCCATGGTCATTGCAAATTACTTAAGGTTGAATATAATGGTATTTTTTTAACCCAAGTACAACTTTTATCAAAATATGACACTGTTATGAAACAAGTTTTGAAAATGCCCCATGGAACTGTTAAATATTTAAGTCATCAAATCCAGAATGAAATTATTCATTGTCTTGCCACCTGTTTAAAGACAAGGCTAATTAACTATATTAACAATGCTCCTTTTTTATACAATTATAATGGATAGAAAAGAGCATTGTTTATATAGTCATCAATTTAGTTTGTGGTACAAGACATAGACCAACTATGTCATTTATTAAGATATATAGAAATAATAAAAGATGAAACGAGGAATCAATATTAATTGAATTTATGGAAGAACACTACCAAATGGCTCTTGGTATATATAAAGAAACATTAGATCTGTTTAAAAAGAGTACTATATCATTAAATAAACGTAGAGGATATAGGTAGATGCTAAAATATCACAAGTATTTTTGTCTATTTTCGTTAAAACTGTGAACTTAAAAATATAGTATAACTGATTTATTAAAATTAATTAACATAATTTGACCACTTAATTTCTCTTTTAACAGTAGAATTTCAAACAACAATAGACAATTAAGACATAAGAAATGAAAATGCAGAGCTTACAATGGAGCAAATCATGTGCATGAGGTTTATAATGGTGTTCATTCTCAGTCAAAAAATTTTAAGTGAAGTAAATTTACCATCAAAATTATTACAAACAAAAAATTTAGATCTCATGACTGCAATCGAATCATTGCAAACTGCAAGCAAACATTTAAAACAACTCAGAAATATGTATTATTCAGCAAAAGACAAAGCCATTCAAATGGTGGCCAAATGGGATATTAAACAAAAAGTTGTTAAAAAACATTTTAACAACTTTTTGTCTCTTCCAAGAAAACAAGGGGGCGAGGGCAAAATTTGAAGTTCTGCCACTGGTGAAACACTGCCGTAAAAATTACTAATGTTACATAAAACTTTTATAGATTTTACTATATATATAAATAAAATAAAAAAACATAAATATAAATATTTGTTTAATCCTGTTCTAGAAAAAGAAGCGCAAGCCTGCCATTTATAAGTTTAAATTCATCTCTAAATCATTCATTTCATTTATTTGCAATTTGCAGCAAAACCTATGAGAAATTAAATAAAAAGATTTGAAGAAAAATAAAACAAATTGATTAAGTTCAGTTAAAAAAAAAATGTACCTAGTTAGGTACAGTAATTATTATATATTAAAATAATATATTAAATGTTTTAATTAAAATAGTGGTAAAATAAGAACTTCAATCATTTATGAAAAAAAGGATTTTTAGTGTTGATAAAATGCAAGTAATTTAAGTGAAGCAAAAAAGCCTAATATAGTTTACATCATGCATCAATGAAGCATTCATCAATGAAGCAAGTTTGTCATGCATCAATGAAGCAAGTTTGTCATGCATCAATGAAGCAAATTTGTCATGCATCAATGAAGCATTCATCAATGAAGCAAGTTTGTCATGCATCAATGAAGCAAGTTTGTCATGCATCAATGAAGCAAATTTGTCATGCATCAATGAAGCATTCATCAATGAAGCAAGTTTGTCATGCATCAATGAAGCAAATACATCACGCATCAATGAAGCAAATTTATGGTTTCAAAGTTGTTAAAGCTAAAAAAATCCCTGGTTTCTAATAACATGCACTAATTATTGGATAAAAATTTTAAAAATGATAAATTTAATATATAACAAATATATTTTAAGTAGTAGAATTAATAATATAAAATTAATAATAAATTGTTAATTTTAATTCATTGAATTATTAATAAAAAGTTAATTTAATGCAATGTTTTAAAAAAAAGATAAAAATCAGGCAGTATTAGAAAAAAAAAACATTTTCACTTGAACATCTTTTCGCTTTTAAACTTTTCACTTCAACGAGTAGCAATTAAAGTAGCGCAACATTAACAATAAAACTATTTTTAACGCTTTTTTAAAATTTAAATGATTTTATGAATTTTTAGTATATGCATTTTCCAAATAATATTCTGATTATTTGTTAAATCTTGTTTTTTAAAACAATGGTTAAATTAAGCGATCCTGATTTGCAATATCTGTAAAAATATCTGGTCTTCAAAATTTTAATTTATGCAAAACCGTTTACTTTGTTTTCATGAAGCAAATTAGCTTAAATTTTTAGTAAATTAAGTATAAAAATCAAACAAAACAATAAACTTAATTTATCATATATATTTATTATTTCAAAAAATGTTACTAAAGGTCGGTAAAAACGTGCCTAATTTTTAAAATCGAATAAAAAAATTTTATTGGCTAATTTTAAAATTAACACCTGTTTTTACGGACCATTAGTAAAATTTTAGAAATGCTATATGTTTCTTATAGCACATATTAGTTTAAGTTCCTAAAGTTTTTAATATTATTGGAATATCCACTCTGTTTTTCTAGATGCTTTTCTACTTCAAGTAAACTTTGAAATTATTTATGTTGTTTGAAAAAAGAAAAAATTATGCGATTACTTATGTTGTTTGAACAAAGAATGAATTATAAAAGTTATAAGTGCATTATAAAAGTTTTTTGTTTTGTTTTGTTATTTCACCTCCCCAAGGCCCAGAAGGCCACTACAGATGAGGAGGCTACTTAATTGTGGTCATAACCCTCTCTCAACTCTATAACTTCGAAACACGAACCTTGACGAACAAGGCCGCTGCGCGGAGAAACAAGTTGAGCGCGGTACTACCAGGGACGTGGTGGGAATTGAACTCCGAACCTCTCGCTTATGAAGCGAGCGCTCTACCACTACACCACTACCGCATTTAATAAGTAATAACACTATTATAGCAAGTAATAACACTATTATAGCTTTATTACTTTTATAATGCAGTTAGTGGCTAGTTATTATTTTTGCAGTCAAAAGTTTATTGTTTTGTTTTATGTTTTATAACTTTTTTGCTAACAAATTTTAGTTAATTTGCCCCTTGAAAACAAAATACATGGCTTTGCATAAACTAAATTTTTAAAAGACCGTATATATTGCAAATTGCAATCACTTAATTAAACCCTTGTAAAACTTTAATTTTTTTTAACCAATCAACCATGGCTGGCAAGAATTCATTTTGGGAGGTTAAAATAGGAATTTTTGTCATTTTGGACAGCCATTGACCATTGACTGGCTGTTATTTTCCACGCTGTATATTCGTTTATATTAGGGTGGGTTGTACTTTTTAAATTTTGAATATGGGAGTGCACTCAAAAAAAAAATTTCTTTATTAGGATATTAGAAGAGACGTGAATAATTTTTTTTTAAATTAAAAAGTTTGTCTAGTGTGGGTGCAGGGAATTTGAAAAATGTTAGTTTTATTTAAAATTCATCAAATTGGCATTTTTTTTTACCTTGTTTATATCAGCATAAGGTAATGCAATTATCAAAAAACAATTAGACATAATATAGATATAAAAATAAAACATATTTGGTGCTACTTTTCTAAATGCCATACAAACATGTTATACATAAGAAAAATTATCTACCAATATGGATTTTATAATAAAGTATAAAAATATAAATGTTAGAAATGGTAGTGTGTGTAATATTTTAATTATGTAATATGATATTGGAAGAAATGCGAATAATTTTTTTTTCTCTGCATAAGTTTGTTTTTTGAAAACCCAGTAGCATTTGAAAAATGTTAGTTTTACTAAAAATGCATCGAATTAGCACTTTTCTGCTCTTTTTTTATAAACCTATGGTGATGCAATCATCAAAAAACAACTAGACATAATTTAGACATTGAAATAAAACATAATTTTAAATGTTACTCTTCATAAGGTCATACAAAAACATATACACAAGTTTACCATGTTTGCTCTAGGATATTAAACGAGGAAAAAACTTTTTTGCTCTATATATAATAAATAATATAGTACCTACCATAATTCACAAACTTTCTGAAGGGCTAAAAATTTATTGGTCCTAAATAAAATATTATCAAAAAGATACAATATATTAAACGTTAAATTTATTTACTGTGATCATAAGAATAATATCCCAAAGCAAAAGGAAACAACTTAAAAAAATTAAATATAAATAATATAAATTATTTACAATTTGTATTATTTATGTTTAAATTTATATTTGCGATTGAAAAAGCTCTTGTGACTTATTGGACAGATCTTTCAATAGCATACAAAAAGTACATACATCGGTATATAATTGTATTTTAAAGGTTTATCCTTTGACAATAAACATGTAAGTTAAGGTTGGTGTACATCTAAACTCCAATTAATTAGATCAAAAAGTGAATCAACATTTTCATTGTGTATATGATGTTTTTTACTTCTTACATTAGTGTTTTTGTATTCTGAATCTCCTCTTAATTTTAAAACTGTTTTAAGTGCAAATTCTCTGTCTGTTTTTTCAAGACTACATAACAATGCTTGAAGAACATTATCACTTGGAGCATTCCATAAAGATAGTAAAACATATGGCATTACAATGTCTTTACCCTTAAAGTCTTTGATGACAAAGAAGTTTTAATTGCTTGAGAATATGGTTAGGCCTTTTAGTCCATTTCCACTTAACTTTGATTTCAAACCAAAGTGGCACATACACTTGACAGCGATTGTACAACTTCATAGTCAAGTTCTATAATTGTATTAGGAAATTCAATTTTTATTATGTTATCTTTAACTTAAAGCTAGTAACTTTACCTATAAGTTTTCCAATAGAACCAGAAAAGTTATTTTTTGATGCAGTTTTTCCGTCAAGCTGAATCATAAGATGTCAGAGAGCTAGTTCATTTTTAGGAAGAGCACAAATTATCCACATTAGTTTTTTATCCAATTTATGTTCAAAGTAGTGGATAACACCTCCTTTCCAACCAGTGTTTAAATTCTTCCGCACCAATAGCAACAAAAGAGTCTCCAACATCCACAGTCCATTCAAAAAGATTATCAGCTATTTCCTCAGCTGCAGTTTCTACTCTTTCTTCAGAATTATTAGTGAAATGAAATTGGTATTTACATCCAGGTTCAGAACAAACTAAATAATGTTCTTTTTTTCCGATAGATGTAGTTTTCCTACTTTTTCTTCTCTCGTGTACTTACTTTAATCTCTTTGTCCATCAAAAAAAAAAATTTGAATATCATCATTCTTTCTCAGCTCTACCTTGAATTTCTTTCATTAATTTACTTTGTTTTATTTTTCTTCAAAAAATTTACATTTTTTGCTATGGCTGCTGCAGCTCTGTTAGATACCCCATGCCTAATGGCTGCTTGAGAAACCCTCGTAATATCGTAATTTTTTTTCAAACTGAAGTCAGCTTTTTCTAAATTATTTGCATTTTCATGACCCATGTCCAAATTGTCTATTTTTGAAATTCTACTATTAAAAGAGAAAATAAGTGCTCAAATGTCAATTAATTTTAATAAAACAGTTATACTATTTTTTTTAATTCACAGTTTCAACAAAAATTGACAAAAATACTTGTGATATTTTAGCATCTACCTATATCCTTACTCTCTGTGCCAGGTATTTTATAGTCTTATTCTTTTCTACCCAAATATCTTGCTAACCAATGTCTCTGATACATCAACTAATCCTATTTGTAAAGAACTTTTTTTACCAATTTTATTTCTTTGAGCTTGTAATAGTTCTCGCAAAGGTATCATTGCTACTTTTAAACATATGCAAGTCACATGGACTTTACAAAAAAACAACTGATACATCCACTTTCATTACAGCATAGAATTTTGCACTTACATTTTGTCAAGTCAACTTATCAAGTTTGTCTGTATACATATTTCTTTTGTTTTGTAGTTCTTAATTTTCCAATGTCTTTTGCAACCTTCCATTCAAGAACAAGTTTATCGATTGATTTTCCGATAACAATGAAATTGTAGAATTTGCTGACATCCAATTACTTTTTATTTTAATAAATATTTGTATACACATACATCTTGTACTCAAATGTGTAACTGATCTATCACGCAACAAAATTTTATATTGTAAACTAGCTCTCAGTGTAGGCAGCTCTGATAAACAAAGTTCCAGTCCATTACCCAATAGCTCATGCAGTTTATGGCATTTAATACTTTTTGAGCTTGAGTAGACAGCCATTTATTGCAATGAAATTGATATTATGTTTGTGTAAAAATATTGGCAATTTTTTGTAGTAGGTATAGGCTATCTTTATATATATGTTATAAATTTGTTAACTACATCATTGCTTTATTTTTTTATTACAATATTTAGGATGTTAAAAAGTGATCATAAATAAATAGAACACGTTTAAAAAGCAAATTGTCATGAAATTTTCTTACAAATTAGCTATAGGACCAACTTTATAACAAAAAATCATATACCATTTCCTGTTATTGACCAATTTTTATGGTTTTTAATAATAATGGAGAGGGAGATATAAGCCCCAAGCCCCACAAATTTTGATGGCTATGTTTTATGATTCACCTTGTTTTATATTAGTAGCATTATATACATTGAAAATAATAATAATAAGATCGTTATAGCAATTTTTTTAGAGTTTAAAAACTGACAACTTTTAAACGCCTTGCGCCTACACAAGACAAACTTTTTATGAGAAAAAAAATATTTGTGTTTCTTCGAATATCCTATTAAATAATTAAATTTTTGCGCGCACTACCATTTCCAACATTTATATAAATATACTTTTTGCAAAATCCATAATGGTAGACAACTTTTCTTATGTCTACCATGTTTGTATGGCCTTTAGTAAGGTAGCATCAAAAGTTATGTTTTACTTTTATGTCTAAATTATGTCTAACTTGATGGTTGCATTCCCTTAAGTTTTTTAAAAAAAGCAGAAAAGTGCCATGTGGATAAGTTTTTAGTAAAACTATCATTTTTCAAACGCCCTGCGCCCTATCCACTAGATAAACTTTTTAACTTTTTAAGAAAAAAAAAATTTATTTCTCTTAATAATTTAATATATAAAAAAAATATTCTCCCAATTTTTCCATTAAAAATTGTTTAAAGCTTCAAAATTAAAAAAGTACAACCCACCCTAATGTATATATATGTGTGTGTGTGTGTATGTATATATATATATGTGTG
>NC_088929.1:44105000-44145000 GCF_038396675.1 Hydra vulgaris
ATTAAAATAAGCAAAATCTACGAAAAGAAAAATATAATATTCTTGCTGTCGTATTCTGAATAATAAAAGTTTAATCTGCAGTATTTCTTTTCATTATAACATATTGGTTAAATTGTGTTTTACACCTGTTTATTCCCAGATCATCGATAGCTTGCTTTGATAAGGAGTTTCAGCGCCTGGCTATTTAATTGTTGAAGATGTTGTGGTTCTGTTCACTATATTGAACCATTTGTAGTTTTATTTGCATAACATGGCCACGAATAATTTGTTTATTTTGATTTAATAAATTTTCCTGATCTAAATGAATTATTATTTCAAATTTTACTTGCAAACATAGCATAAATTATTTGTAAACTTTATTATAGGCCCGCAAAGGTTTTTGAATAGACCAATTTAATTTGAAAGTAAGTTTTTTTTAAGACCACAAATATATTTGAAAGCTCATTCTCTTTTAAATACATGAAAATCTCAGGTCAGTTGTAGGAGTATTATGGTCACATTGCTACTGGTAAAATTTGCTGATATAAAATACCCCTGCCTGGGGCTTTTGGTTGAGTAAAGCTTTAATTCTTCTGAGGTCACCTGTTATTAAGTTTTTTTGAACTCTGTGGTAGCTCTCAGAGAGGCTCATACCATTAACAGCTGTAAAATAATAGATTATTAACAGTGCCATGTTGTTCATGAAAGGTATCTTTGTTACTACTTTTGGTGTGCATTGTTGTGGCCACATAAGGAGCCTTAGATATACTTATACTGTAAACTATGTTTATATATGCAGTGAAAAGACTTTAGATACTCAGACTTTGAATGACTCAAGAATAAGAGTTTAATTTTAAACCCTATGTATGCAGACAAAACTTGTAGTCATCCTGTAGTTCAACCAAATTATACACACTCTAGTGTGCATCAAACAATTGGCGTTAATACCTTCATTTCTAGAAAGTCATGGGAATAAAAGAATAAGTAAAGTTATAGTTCTTCTATACTTTAAATTATTTTATGTGTAATTGCAAATGCGTCTACTAAATACTAATGTTTAATAATGGATGTAGGGTTGATTAAGGCAACTACATAGTTCATTGTTTGGGGTTTCATGTACTATCTATAATTGAGTCAAGTGCTCTAATAACTTAAAACAATTAAAAATTCTAAAATTAAAAATAAAAAACTACTAGTTTTTTCAATCTTTTATGAATATTCGTGGTCTTCAAAGTATTTTTATGAATATTCGTGGTCTTCAAAGTATTTTTTT
Organism: Hydra vulgaris; assembly: GCF_038396675.1. Taxonomy (NCBI): domain Eukaryota; kingdom Metazoa; phylum Cnidaria; class Hydrozoa; order Anthoathecata; family Hydridae; genus Hydra; species Hydra vulgaris. Next base: position 44,106,253 of record NC_088929.1, read on the forward strand.
TATCTATTGAATCTTAATTATTGAAAAGTTCACCAGACATGCTCTTTGAGAGGCTAGTTTGAGTTTAACTGTTTCATTTTTTCTCAGTGTTGATGGCTATTATTATTTGATAGACTCAAAGTCCTTAGCTTGTGCTCAGTTTTTCTTATTGTTACTTAGGTGGTTTGGACCATAACATATTTTCTCTAAAAGGTTTTACAAGAACAACTTTCTCGAAAGCAAGCATCTTTTTATTTTTGCAATAAATCATTGCAAAGATACTGTGTGATGCCAAGCTTCATTTACCAAATCTTGTATTTAAACACAGAAGTAAAGTTCTAATTGCAATTGCAAAGACTAAACTGTTTGCAAAGAATTTTTATCTTATTTTGTTTCTTGAATTTAATGACCATACTCTTCCTGTCATCCCAGAGAAACAGGTTAATCCATTGTTTTCCACTTTATTTCTTCTTGGATTATCATTCACACCTGACCTTTCGATATACTAAAAATTTGACAATATTCCCTATAAGGAATATTGTCATATTTAGGCTGGTTCTTCTCTTTCACTTTTAGACAAGATCAAAATGTAAATGTAGTTCAACTAAGATGTCAACTCTGGCTGCCGAGTTTGAGTCTCTGTCCCACCATTCTAAAGTTGCATGTTTTTCTTTTTTTTACAAATGCTATTATTGTCACTGCTTAAATGAGCTATTATCTCTCATTTCATCAATCAAACTCAATGTCTTTATTTCATCAATCAAACTCAGTGTGACTTTTTATTCATCAATGGGACAGCCTTGGGTCTATTCTACAAATTGTGCATAAAATGTTAACAAAAATTATGTGATGTTTTACGTTAAATATGTTATGTTACCTCTTGATCAGGATCAAGAAAAATTCAGATCAGAAAAAGTTCATTAAATATAAAATCAAAATTAATATTAAAATTCAGGCATGATAATTTGTTAAATTTATAAAAACAAATGAATAACTTAATTTACCTAAATAATTTATTTAAGTAATTGTTAAATAATTATACTAAATTTATCTAAATTTAACATTGTTTTTGCAATTGTTTCTTAAAACTAATATTTATTCTTATTTTTTTTTCTCTTTTCAAGATAAAATAAAAAGTAGCTTTCTTAAATGTAGTCCTTCTGGAGATAAATAAAAAAATGTAGTCCTTCTGGAGATAAATAAAAAAATGTAGTCCTTCTGGAGATAAATAAAAAAATTAGGAATTAATTACTATAATTTTTAACTTTGTGATTATAATTAACATTTTAAATAAAGTGAGCAGATTATATTATTTCAGTTGCAACCTAAAATCCACAGAAATAAATAAATTTTTGTTTAGTGAGTGAGTCAGACATAGTTGAAATTGAAAAACGTTACTGGCAGATGAAAAGTTGTTCTAAATCTGGTTATTTTGATTTTGATACCTTCAAACTGTTTGTATCTCCACCATTTCCTGATCTTCATTGTCAAAGTAATTCCATTTGTCCAAATTTTTATTCATTATTTAATATTTTTTAATGTTTGTACTTTAATTTTTTATTCATTATTTAATATTTTTTTATGTACTTTTTGTTGGTACTGTTGTTGTTGTTTTGATAAATTATTTATATTGCCGAACTAAATTTTATCTGCTTTCAACTTGTTTTTAGTTTTTAACTATGATCTTAGTTTCACATTAAAAGAATTTTTTGGAAATTTTGAGCATGAAGTTTTTGGAAATTTTGAACAAGTCTTTATATTTTCTTTAAACCTCTAGAACTGTTGCTTTTTTTAAAAGGAAAGTTCACACAACTTTTTGGCCCAAAATGTTGAGAGAATTTTTTCAATTTTGATATGGACTGGGTTTTTTTACAAATTTTTTTAATGTAATAAAAATTTTCTTAAATTTTGGAAGTTTTATAAAAAGTCAAAAAACAACAATTTGTAAAACTGATGATGAATTTTGTAGTATTATCATTCAAGTAACAATTTTTAAACACATTTTTTTTAAATTTGTTTAAGAAGTTTTTTTTTTTAATTTTGTATAAAAAAAACATTTAACCTGACACCACTTTTTTTTTTTTTCCAGATTTAATAAATTTTCCATTAATTTATCAGATGGCAGATCTGATAAACAAAAAACCATTTATGTGTTTTAAATCCCTGGTTTTGTTAGTATGTTTTCTAAAAAAAATTAAACATTAAGTCAAATTCTGTTTGTTTCTTTGAATATACAATGTTTGGTGTCAAATGTTGATGTTGGTGTCAGACTAACATGCTCATATCACTTTTTTTTTATTTCTTATTTTGTTAAGTTTTTAAAAATCTCATCTTATTTCAAAATTTAAGTTGCGATATCTCTGCTCAACATTTTTGGCTGAAATTTTGAATATAAAGTTTTTCCTTAACTAAAAATCATGTGTTTAAATTTAAAATGAAAAAGACGTATGGTTCCTGGTACACTAAGGTGTCCCAGAAAATGCTTTTTAAAAAAAATGTCTGCTCCCACGTTCTAAATGTGTTTCATATAACAAAATAATACTGGAGTTGAAAAATTTTTGAAAAAAATTATTTTCAGGGGTAGTTCCTTTTCGGGTCCCTAATATTATCAAAAAAAATGCTCTCAAAAATATATTATATATCTCAAAAGAAGCAAAGTTATATAAAAATTATTAAAAATAATCATCATTTTATAAAAAGTATTAAGAAAAAAATAATTTTAATAAAATTTTTTTGTAAAACTTTTATTTAAATATTTACATAATATTTTAATAAATTTTTATTTTTAGTTAAAAATGACATTTTTTAGGCAATGAAATTTTAAATTATAATTTTTTTTTATAAAATCATAATTATTTTTGAAATTTTTATAAAATTTCTTTTAATTCTTTTAGAACTATTTATAGATATAGGTTTAGAAGAGATTTTTTCATTAAAGATTATTTACATTTAGGATATTTAAAAGTATGCTTGAAACGTTTATTTAACTATGAAGCAAATGATATTAAAGATGATATTTGATTTTTTAGTTTTTATAAAACAAACAAAATATGTTTTTTAATTATCACTATAATGCAGATGAAAGAAAGAAATATATTTAAAGTTTTCAGAGAAAATATTAAATGGGTTTTCTATGTTGTTCTGAAAAAAAAAAAGTAAGAAATAGAAGGTATGAAAAATTTTAGAAGGTAATAGAAGGGTAATAGAAAAGTAATAGAAAGCTAATAGAAAGGTAATAGAAGGCAAGAAATATTTTTATTGTAATTGATATTTTTGTCTGCTGTATTAAAAAAAGTTATAAATTTCTTATTAATATTTTTCATATTTTATTTTAATGTTATTATTTAACTAATGTATTAATAATGAAATAAATATTTTCAGGTTTTTTCAACTATTTTGATCTTAACAATGATCAAGTTATTGATTTAAAGGAAATGATTTGTGGAATATCAACACTATGTAGAGGTTCAACTACCAAAAGACTTAAAGGTTATTGTTTTCATTTTTCATTTCAAATTTATATTCTCTTATACTATTTAAAATTAAAATTCATAATTATGTTGAATTTAGTAATTAAAAATATACATAGAGTTTGCACTTAAACTTACACAGAACTTTATCATAAAATAAGTAACAAAAATAAGTTACAAAATAAGTAATAAAAATAAGTTACAAAGAAAGCTCATTTTAAAAATAATAGTTTCTTTTAATGAAAAGTTAATGCAAAAAATTTATTTTAAATAAAATTAAGTTCATTGGAATTTGAATTTGATGCCTAATGAAAAACTTTTATTTGAAATTATCAAGTTAATGGAAAGTTCAGAGAGATTTTTAAAAAATTGTTTTTGATTTTATTTGAGTTTTTTTTATATGATCTTTTAAAAATAATCATTACAATTATTATGGTATAGGTTATAGAAAGTCTCTGTTCATTAAATATTATGGTTCTTAAAGATCATTATATTATTTAAATCTAGTTGTGACTCAATGTGCCAAAAAATAAATGGCACTGATAAAAATAAGTCTAGTGAGATATTGAAATATCAACATCTATAAAATGCTAAAATATGTTGTTTTTTTTTCATAAATTTAAACTTGTATACTAAACAGTTTTTGGACCTGGTAATTGTTTCCCTCCCACTTAGATATTTTAGAAAATAATTTCTTTATGCAGAATACGTAAACAAGTCTTTTTGCAAATTATCTTTTGAAATCAAAAGCAAACTGTCATTATCTTAATAACTCAAACTTTGTTACAATTACAAGCACAAATTTTGTTTTATTAATAATTATTATTTTTATTAATAATTGTTATTTTTATTAATAATTATTATTTTTATTAATAATTACTATTTTTATTAATAATTATTATTTTTATTAATAATTATTATTTTTATTAATAATTATTATTTTTATTAATAATTACTATTTTTATTAATAATTATTATTTTTATTAATAATTATTTTTTTTAATTATAGTTGATATTTTTATTAAAAATTATTATTTTAGCTTCTTTTGCAATCTTTGACATGGATCTTGATAGCAGTTTATGCAATGAAGAGTTAGACAACATGGTGTCAACACTCCATGAGATTTATATAAAGTGTCCTGGCGATGTAGGTATTTATTAACTTTGTTTAATTAAATTATTTATAATTTAGTGTATAAGATAATTGTCTTTTTTTATTGTTTATCAATCTGGTTAAATACCATATACCACAATACAAGCTAAATTTTATCTATGGTAAGTTATGTCACTTTGATTCCAATGCCACCAGAATATGGAAAAAAAACTTATTGGATTTGTATGAAAACTTTTTATTATAAAAACAAACACTTTGGCTAAATAATGAAGTATATGACTGTTTAAAAAAAGTTGATACTATTAATGTAGATGAGTGTTCATTGTTTTACACAGAAGTTTCTCAAACAGAGCATAATTTTTAATTTAGTTTTTTAAAATAATATCTTCTAGTAAATGACGGCATTTTCTTGTCACTTTTAAGTTATTGAATCAAATCTAAATTTTTAATGTTATGCAAAATTCAAAAAAATATTAAATTTTCTTGTATTTAAAAGGAAAATACAAAGAAAGACAAGCAACGAATAGCAAACTCTTTGATTTGACTTAATAAATGGAAGAACAAAAAAAATCATTAAATGGTGTTACAAATTTCTAGTTGAATATCATAAATCCTTTGATAAATTTCTATGGAAAAGTTTATTTAGTTATGGTTTAGTGTTTTCTAAACAAATATGGCAAATATTACAATAATTTAAAATACTCCAAGGAAGATTTTAGTTATAATAAAAAATGCTTGTATGTTTTTATACATAAAATACAAACAGGTCAATGCTTTTTAACAAGGCCTGTAATGGTTGTAAGATTAAAGCATTGGTCAAAATATTGATTTCTATCAAAACTGATCTGTTCAATTTTTCATGTAATTTTGGTTTGTTACCAAAACCAAAATAAATGAATAGATTTTATAACTTTTATAATTATCTAATTTATAACTTTTCGATATTTTTCGATTTTCGATTATTTTCATTATCATTGCCATAATTTCACTATTCTCATTATGGCTGCCATTAGTCCACTGTTTTCATTATGGTTGTCGTAAGTCCACTATTTTCATTATAGTTGTCATTTGTCCACTATTTTCTATTAGGTGGCCTCTAAAATATAAAATTTTGCTGGTTAACAAATTTAATATAAAAATATTAAATTTTGTATTTTTTGTTAATGAATAAGAATGCTTAGAAAATGCTTTTAATTTGTGAAATATTAGCAGGAGCTGTTAAAGTATTAACCACTTGAAATGTTTCTTATGGTTAAACATGAAAAAAACTTTGATTCTCTAACATGGTTTTTTTTTAATGAAATATTATGGTTGCAGTTGTTAAAGTATTACCACTTAAAATGTTTATAAAAATAAAAAAAAGTTAATTCTCTAACATAGATTTTTAATTTATGTTTATTTTTGATTTCATCCCAATAAAAATCCCAATCTCCCAATCAAATCACCAAAAAAATTTGTTTAGATTAAGATTGGTATTACTATATAATTTTTATTGGTAACACTATATACACTATATACTATACATAATGTATTTTTATACTCAATGTTTAACACTATATAATGTATTTTATATTCAATGACTATATCGTCACTGAAACTTCGAAACCTCGTAACAGCCACTTTTGGCCTATTACTGTTTATGATGTGAAACGTTTTTATAAAGTGGTATACATGTACTTGTAAAACCGTGTAACAGTCTGACCAATGAGATTGTCTCAATTTGTCATGTGACAAAAACACTTAATTGCATTGGCTATGAATATGAAAGCAAAACTAGTTATCATCAACCTCCTGAACAATTAAAAAAAAATCTCATTTGAGGTTTTGCAGTTTCAGTGACGATATAGTGTATTTTTATACTCAATGTTTAATGCTATATAATGTATTTTTATACTCATTGTTTAACATTATAATAATTAATATATAACCTAATGTTGTATGTATTTTTTAAAAAACTTATTTTATCTTAGTTATTTTAACAAAAAAAACTAATTTTTTTTTTCATTTAGACTTCTATTGCTAAAGAAGAAATTCTACAAGGATTAGTCCCTAATGAGGTATGTATTGTTACTAATATTTCTAGTTCTATTGCTGCTGCTGCTGCTGCTGCTGCTACTACTACTATTATACCTACGACTACAACTACTATTACTACTACTACTACTACTACTACTACTACTACTACTACTACTACTACTACTACAACTACTACTACTACTACTACTACTACTACTACTACTACTACTACTACTACTACTACTATTACACCTACAATTACTACTACTACTATTACTACTACTACTACTATTACACCTACAACTACTACTACTACTACTACTACTACTACTACTACTACTACTACTACTACTACTACTACTACTAATACTACTAATACTATGACTACAACAACTACTATTATTTCTCCTACTGCTACTACTACTCCTACTGCTGATTATTTAAGTCATCAGTTCATAACTGTTTATGCACAACACAATTTTATCACAAACAAAGTGCCATTACTACAATCAAAAAGTGTTGACTGTTCTAAACAATCAAAAAGTGTTGACTGTTCTAAACAATTAGAAAGTATTGACTGTTCTAAACAATTAGAAAGTGTTGACTAGACAAAATATTTTTATTAAGACTGGAGTATATAGTCTGGTCTTATAGTAATTTCTTTTTTATATAGGCTTGTCTGTCTTATGGAAATTTCTTTTTTTAGCTAAGGCTACCTGAAAAAAATCTTCCTGCCTTACTAATAGTGTTATTTTATTAGTTAAAGATGTCACTTTTTGTTTAATAATGATGTAAAACATAATTAAAAACATTTTTGTTGGAAATGAAATTTCATTATTACTAGTATAGTATTAAAACACGTTTTCTGTCAGGTATTGTTTGTAGCATGGTGTCACCTCTTTTATTTATTTATTTTTAATTTTATTCTTAAATTGTTGTATTTCTTACTTTAGAAATTTTTTTTTTTTTTTTTTTTGCTTTATTTATTATTAATCTACTGGAAGATTTTAAGACATTTTAAAGTTTGTTACCCGGTACTTAGGGTTGTGCTTTTATGATAAGAATGGTAAATGCACAAAAATATTGATATACCATACTGTAACTTACACTATTTTTCTGTAAAAGCATTTTTGCTTTTTAGGGTTTGCTGGACTAACTGTTAGTGTTAACTTTAACATTCTGCACATTCTCTGTTTAATCTTCAATAACTTATTTAAAGAATATTCCATTTGCTTTCATTGGAAAGTTAGCATCTGCTTCTGCTTTTTAAATTTTTTTTAGCTTTTTTAGTGATTTTTCTTTTAGAAAAAATAAAAATTATCAATATTGATTTTTTTTAATTAAAACCCAAATAAAGATAATAAAGATGTCTCTTTAAATAAAGATATATGTCTCTTTAATTCATGTAGAGAGAATCTTGGCAACGTGACCAGCAGATTGCCTTTAATAAAAAAAAATTTAGAAATGCAACAATTTCTATTGGCTTTATTAATAGTTTGATTGGCTCTAACAATTTAGAGTTGTTAGAATTTTTTTTAACATTAGAAATAAGATTAAGTAGGTAATATTAGTTGATGTTTTAGTATACATTTTAATTTATGTAGGTTAATCAAAGAACTGTTGTTGTTGTTGTTGTTGATGTTATTTATCACAAAATAGAAATATACACATCTTTTTATTTTTTACAGGAAAATAAAGTTACATTTGATCAATTTCGAATATGGGCATCAACAAGTTCACATATTCATGAATTCTTGCTTTTGATATTTCAGGTAAGGTTACAAAAAAGGTTGTTTGCTGTTATTTGTTGGGTAATTTAAAAGTTTTTAAATGTGTTACTAAAACTTACATTAACTGTCTTGAGCAAATTTTTTTTATTAATTTGATTTTTCTAGCAGAACAATAAAGCTAAAAAACTGTTCAAAGCTTTTATTCTTTTTTTATATATTAGTCATATTTTATAAAGAATAAACTACATTTCAATGATTTTTGAAGAGATTTAACTTTAATTTAACACAAACATTAAAACATTTTAAAGATGCAAAATTATTATAATTGTTTAATTGCATATTTTAGCTTTTTAACTGCAATGATTTTGCAAAGAAACCCTTGCAGTTAAATAAGGGAAAACAGTTTAAAAGTTGATATAAAAAAATAAAGATTGATAATATGATTAAGATAGGTTGGCGCATTTTTGATTAAGATAAATAAGTCTGTTTTTGTTTTTCAAAAAAAAAAAGGCAAACGATGAAAATATTTTTTTTCTTTATTCATCAAAGCTTTGAGTCTTTATAAAATCTTGGGTAATATAAAAGTTCAGAATTTAAAAAAAAGTTTTTTTATCAGAAACTAGCAATAGTTATCAGTAACTATAGGCCTTTTTACATGTGTTTATGTTAATAAAATATTATTCCATGATTAAACTCATTCCCCACTCATCATAGCTTTAGCCTATATAACTATTTTTGACTTTAATTGAACAAATGATCTTATTAACAACAAAAATGCTTATAACATCTTTAAATTACAGGAAACATAATAAATAATAAATTTTAATATACATTATTTAATTTTTTTTAATTTTTTAATTTTTTTTAATTTTTGTAATTCACCTCCCCAAGGCCAATAAGGCCACTACAGATGAGGAGGATACTTGTGGTTATAACCCTCTCCCAACTCTATAACTTTGTACTACTAGGGGCATGGTGGGAATCAAACTCGGAACCTCTCGCTTATGAAGCGAGCGCTCTACCACTACACATCTACCGCATAATAATATAATATGCAATATAATATAATAATATATAATATACTTTATAGTATATAATTATAATATACTTTATAGTAATATGCTTTTCTTCTTCTACCCTTGTATCAAGGGTGTCAATGTTGTATCAAGGGTGTCAATGTTGTATCAAAGGTGTCAATGTTGTTACATGGGTGTCAATGTTGTATCATGGGTGTCAATGTTGTATCAAGGGTGTCAATGTTGTATCAAAGGTGTCAATGTTGTATTATGGGTGTCAATGTTATTACATGGGTGTCAATGTTGTCAGTGAAAATACAATAATAAAAAAATCACCGGAGCTTTTTTCAAGATGGCATCTAAAATAATATTTGTAATATCTCAGCTTGAAGATGATTTAGAAATATGATTCTTGCATCTAGGATTATGTTTTTGAGGTCAAGAAATTCATTTTCGACATTTTTTATATTTGAGCTGAACAGCTAAAAGATGGCAGCCGAAAAGATATTAAACTAATACACTTTACGCATACCCATTTGAGATTAGAAATTATTTCCTATAATATTATGTTATATTTGTTATATATATTGAAATTAATGTTAAAGATTTAATGTAGCAATTCTTAACTGTTGTGAGTGGAGTTAGTTCTCAGATGAATTCTACTTTTCTAAACTGAAATCTAAAATAAGTCAATTTATAAATAATCATACTAATTACGATTGAGAGCAATTCTTGTTTTTGTGTGACACTAAAGAAGTTACTTTTCGTTTAACTTATTACATTTCTTACCAACTGACTGTGAATCTAAAAAGCTAATTACAACGTAAACTATATTATAACCTCAATTCCCTTGTGACTTAGAATGCGCGGTTCACAGCATGCTTACAAGTCATTATTTTGCCAGTTTACAAGGAAAATGCACAAAGTCCATTTTTGGCAGTATAGAATTATTTATACCACTATTTAGTATTTTAAATTCTTTATCGTTTGATATACTACACAAATTTAATAAATTAATTATTAATGAGTTATTAGGATTTTTTATTGCATTTATTACACAAAACTTATTATTTTAACTATTGCGCAACAACTTATTTGTTCATTATCTCAAAATGATATTTTTGGATTTGCATTTCTCTTGTATACCAACAATTTCTCAACTGCATTTCCTTTGAGGCTTCAAATGCATGTGTATAAAGTCGTTGTTGCAACATAAACCGCTAAATACTCTCTAGTAGTTGTTTAGACGAGATTTACAACACAATATAAACTGTTATCAATCTTTATAAGAATAATAATTGAATCTAGTTGACCCTAAAAATTTTGTTTTAGTTCTCTAAAAAGAAATTTTATTTATTTTATCATAATGGACGTAGCAAACAAGTTATGCTTATTGTGCAGTAAATCTCTTTCGTATGCTGAAGAAGTAAGTTTTATGCAGAAGTACCTAAGTCTTATATACTTTTTCACAAACATAATTGTAATACTAAGTCTTCAATTTGTCACTTTGATTTTGCTTTTGTATGCCAACTACGAATATATAAATGAATATACAAACAAAATAGCATCTGGATATAAATTTATTATTTGTGGGTTTGGACCTGATAAGTTGCAGTAACTAATAAGTTGCAGTAACCTGATAAGTTGCAGTAAACTACGAAATGATAGCAAATTTGAGGAAATGAGAGAATTAAGTCAATCCATGTTCACATTCATTGCCACAAAGACTATACAAATGCTAATGCATGAATGGGTGAAATTCAATGTATTACCTCTGCGCATGCAATCAGTTTGTATATAATTGTTAGTAGGCCAAAGATTATTCCTACTTCAAAAGAGATTGCGTCTGTTGGGAAGAGAGAATTAGCTACTTACAACAAGCCAAGGACTAGGTCTTCAAGATCTATTTGTAGAGGACGTATATAGGTTTACACAAACTACGTTGTTCATTGATGCACCATTGCAACTTGACTTTTTGTGGATGTGTGGTGCATGGCATTGAGTCACTTGTAGACCTGGTTGGAACAGCTTAATGCACTATCCATGGCCGAAAGTCATCCGTACAAATTGTCTTATTCTCATCAATGCCTTTAATTAATAATGCCCCAGGAGATTTAAATACAATATACACTTCTGATAAAATACACTTCAGATGAAATACAATTCACTCCTGATGGCTAAAGAAGAATGTGAGAAAGCTAATCAACTGACATGTTTTGTTACTTTCAATTAGCCTCTTTTTGCGAAAGTACGTGAATTAGTGGCAGCTTCCAATATTTATGATCTATCTTCGATTATTGTTCAACTTGGAGGTTTTTATTTATTATTGTCTTTCATGGGAGCTATTGGCCATATTATGTCTGGAAGTGGATTGGACGAGATTTGGGGAACTGTTCATGCAAAGGATTCCGTGGTTCACTTGGTGAATGGTCATGCCAATGCACGGGCACTTTAGGCATTCATGATTCAATTAGCGCTGGCAGTTGTTGTACTGCAGGAATTAATTGAACCTATCTAAGAAACTACTAAAGTTGAGATTAGCAATTTACATTCCCAGATTCTGAACAACATATCATCTGCAGAACATCTCAACGATGTCTGATCATCGATAACATATTAGGCAGAATAAATGCAGCAATGCAGTCTGCTGCTGCTTCAAGTCGAACTGCAAAATTAAGGGTACAATATTTTAATCAAGTGCAACTGATGAGACTGTTCATTAGAGCAGAACAAACTGGAGACTGGCAGCTGTACTTATATTGTGTGCATCAAATGTTACTACATTTTCGTGCATCAATTCACTTGCCTTATGCGAATTCCGCTCATTTATATTTACCACAGATGTTGTCGCATAAGTCCAGAATATCTCCAGAAGAATACTCAAAGTTTACAAATGATGGGTATTTTACTATTCACCGAACACATAAATTTTGGGTCGGCATTAGGACTGACATGACCATAGAGCAGGTATTTATGAGATCAATGAAGATATCAGGTGGGCTTTCACATGGAAGAGATTAGAATTAATTTTTCCAATATTCATTTAAAGCGGATGGATAAAGTTTTATTCTTGGGTTCCTTGACGGCTTCTGTGAAGGTTCATGGAATAGAAGTAATAAAAAAAATCTGCAGCGTTTCAATCTATTAATATGTACAGTCAAAACAGATAAAGAACTTGCAGCATGAATTAAGTACGAGTTGGGTTCGAGGCCTCTAGTACTTTTTGATGAGTCGCTTTTAATGCGAAAAAGTACCATTGCAACTTATTATTTATTAATTATTATTTTTATAAGGATTGATAACAGTTTATATTGTGTTGTAAATCTCGTCTAAACAACCACTAGAGAGTAATTAGCGGTTTATGTTTTTGATGAGTCGCTTTTAATGCGAAAAAGTTCAAAAGCAGTTCTATATGATTCAATAGAATCAATTGTGCATTGTTACAAAACAACACCTGATTCAAAAATTTTCATCGATGAAGGGTATCTACTTCAGCGCATTGTATGGATGAGACCAGCAACATATATGTAAATGTTATGTATTATATGTGCTAAGTCAATATGGAAAAAACTGTAGGGTTGTTTTTGATGGCTATTCTGATAGTCTACTTAATAACAAATTAGAAGAACACAAACAATGCCAGTCTAAAGCAGTTTTAGCAGATGCTATTTTTGACGAATCAATGACAGTTAATTTAACCCAGACAAATTTTCCTTCAAATCCTCACAACAAAACTAGATTCATTGAAGCCTTATCAGTGCGCCTTGCAGGTTCTGGAATTCATGTTAAACAGGCACCAGGAGATGCGGATACACTAATTATCAATAGAGCAATAAACTTGTCAAGACATGGGTTCAATGAACCTGTTGTAATTATAGGAGAAGACACAGATCTGTTAATTGTGGCTCTAGCAGATTCAACTATTAATATTTTCATGATGAAGCCTGGCAAAGATACTAAGCAAGACAAAGTTTATAGTGCGAACAAGCTGAAAGAAGGCCTTGGTGACTGCTCTAGGTAGTTGTTGTTTTTTACATGCAATGTCTGGATGTGATTTAACATCACTTCCTTACCATCAAGACAAAAAGAAAACCTTCAAATTGTTGCTTAACAGTGTGGATTTATGCAAAGTCATTTATGTATTTAACACACCAGAAGCCAAACACAATGAAGTTGCTCATGCTGGAGAACAATTTTTCCTAGCACTATATGGATCGAAAACCAATTTCACTTGATCATTTTCATTATTATGAGTATCTTTGCAGAGTAGTATCAAAACCAGTTCACAAAACATTCGATTTAGCTGTATTACCTCCAATCATTTCTAAAGCAAAGCAACATTCATTTCGTGTTTACCATCAAGGGCGGCAATGGCACGGTCATAACTTGGATCCACTGAGATGGGGTTGGAAAATGATAGGATCAAATTTCTTACCAACATCAAACCTCCAGGAAATTTGTTGCATCTTGTAAGCTGTAACAGCAAAACTGGATGCATTAGGAGTTGTGAATGTAAAATGTAATGTAAAATGAATGTCTAAAGAATATAATGATAATAGCAATTAAAATAACATAATTAAACTTTATTTTTAACAATAACAATAAAAAAAACTTTCTACATTCCTGGATTGCTCAAATCCTGCAAACATAAATGATGCTGACACATCTAATAAAGATAAAGGTTATGACAATGACCTAAATGAAGATGTCAATAGTTCAGATGAAGAGCTACTATGGTCATTTTGCAATCAAATATATTAAAGTTTGAGATAATATAATAATGATAATTTTGTAACATTTTGAAATATGTGTAGTTAAGCTATTGCTCAATATACAATGTGAAACAAGTATATTGAACAATAGCTTAACTACACATAATAGCTTAATACAAGTCTCAAAGACTTGTATACCTGTGGGTTTACAATAAGCAATTCCTTTGTATACCAATATATATAAAACATTTATTGAAAATTCATATTTGTTTCCCCAATGACAAATTACAAGACACAAAAGTTTTTAAAAGTGGTATACAAATTTTCATATTTTAATTTGGGTGCTATTTAACCAGCCATCTTGGATATTACCTACCATTTTTATTTTTTTACAAAAATAAAATTTTGAAAAATGAATTGCTTGACCTGAAAAACATTGTACTTCAATTTGATCAACAAGCTGAGATATTAAACATTTCAATTTTGAAGCCATTTTGGGCACCATCTTGGATTTTGACGTCCATTTTGTTTTTTCATAAAACTAAAAAGGTCAGAAATTATTTTCTTGACCTCATAAACGAAATAGTAAACACAAGACACATGTTTCTAAGTGATCTACAAGCTCTTATTTTAATTATTGTATTTTGAATGCTGTCTTGGATGCCATCTTGGATTTCAGATAATGCTCCACTCCAATTTTAGCCCATTTTTCTAATATGAATCAGGAGTGCATACAGAATATTTACAGCAATTTTTAGCTTGCTCCTATTTTTTTTGCGGTTCAAAACCTAATTTTACTGGCCTATAAAGTGAAATCAATTTTATTTAATTAACCTAAAGACCAAACCAACAAGTAATTACTAACTTCTATTGTTCTTAATAACAGGAATAATCAAAATTTAATTTTAAAATCCTAAAATAATTTAAAAAACGTGGTTTTTATCAATTTTGACTTGACCAAAAGCTAAAAAGCGTAACTAAAATATATAAAGCTTATGCAATTTTATTATGCAAGGAATGTAAACAAAAGTTTTGAAAAATTCAAAATCTTTGTTGTTTTTTTTATTGTGGCATTCAAATTTAAAAAATTATCAAAGTTAAGAAATAATTATAATTTATTAATTTTATAATTTATTAATTTTTATAATTATTAATTTGATTATTATTTTACAATTCGTTTATAGATTTTGTTGCATAATAGTTAAGTATCAAGCATTAATAATTCAAGTAATTAATGCTTTAAACCACCATTAACCACAAATTTCAAAAAAGTAATTAATGTTTTACAAATTAGAAACAACTAATTACTCAACTATAAGTTTATTTAAGTTTCATCTTTTTAACACAAAAATTTTCACAGTAAAAAGTTTTTTCTATAAATTGAAAAAAAAAGGTTTTAGATAGAGTTGCCCCAAAAATTTATAGAATCAGTATGTTTGGCTTTTAAAAAAATTAATTTTTAAAAAAAGTTTTTAAATTTTAGTTTTTTTTTTCAAAAACGAAGGGAAGGGGAATGTGTTTTTTTAGTTTTGTATAGTTGGTTAACACTCTTTGCTCACCATTTTTACAAAAAAAAAAAAAAAAAAAAAAAAGTTATTCCTAGAAATTTTCATCAGTTGCTTTTGTATCACAAAATGAAATCTTGACTGATTGTTTGCTGAAGTTGTTTGATGTATTTAACCAATCTAATTATGTTATTATAAATGTGTTATAAATTTGATTAGGATAGATAGAGGAAGTTTTTAACTTGGCTGACAACAAAAGTGTTATGATTTCATAATTTTTTTCCAGATTTGTCATATTTCATTTGGATTGCGTCCAGCATTAAAGGAAGAGGAGGGTTTGATAGTAGGGTAACCCATTTATTATTTCAATTTTGAATGTGGTTTACTATTATGTATTTATTACAAAGGTAGGGAACATCAAAACAAATGCAAATGTAGGTGGTAAGTGTAAATAATTTATGTGGTAAGGAAAATTTTTTAGTAGAATGTGTTAACTAAATATAAAGTTAAATAGATATAATATAAAGTATAATAAAGGATAATTTTAAATATAATATAATTAAATATAGTATATTAAAAGTATATTAAAGAATAAAGTCTAATAAATAAACAACATATTGTTAGCATATATTTCCTGAACATAATTTTACATATCTTGTGCAAAACAAACCTAACAAACCTAAACTAATTTATTATTAGTTAATATTTTAAACCTAAGCTAATAAACTGTTTATTTATTACTAAAACAAGTAATTTAATAGTTTTCTATTATGGTTATTGAAAATATTAAATGTCATAGTTACTAAATATCAAAAATTGATTGGTTTCTGGGACTTCTACTATTTTAAATTATTACAAAATTCTAATGGTTGCTATGTAAACACTTGTGGTTGCTATGTAAAGCATTATTTTTTCTTTTCAAAAAGTTTAATGTTTAATTTATAGTTATATGTGATCTCTTTGTAAAAAAAATATTATCTTACATTTTGTAATTACCTTAGATTTTGTATTTACCATGAAGTTATTTCCTTTGCCTAAAACTAATTTGTTTTTTTAACATAATTTTAACCTTTTTTTTTGTTTTTATTACAGCTGTGTAATTTATTTTTTAGTCGTTGGTTGGAGCGGGATACAAAAGAAGGACTTAATCCCAGCTCGCTTTATTATATTGTTTCAATGGATTGGTGGAAGATTTGGATGAATTATGTAAAATATGCGGTAGTCACTTATTTGTTATTTATAAATTAAAAGTTCATATTTTTGTTTATAAATTCACAAAGCTTTCTGTGAATAGATTCAGATTTAAGTAAAAATAAAATAAACAAAAAAATAACAAGTGATAATAAGAAGATTAATTATGAAAGTTTTATGCCTTAAAGAGTTCTTTAATTAGTGAGAGCAATCATACATATGAGGCTTATGAGTGATTGCTCAATTAAAAGGTATATTGTCTTGATTTGCTAATTTTTGCCATTTATGCCTTGATCAGGCATGTTGTATCATTTGCATCATAACCACAAGAATCAAATATTTTATTATATCTATATAAAATTATTTTTTTTATTTATTATTATATTTGCAGAACATTTCTTTATAAAAATTTTAACATTTTATTATAACATTATCTATATATATATATATTTTTTTAGGATATTGTTTCCCCTGAAATTATCTCTCAAAAATCTCCAGAAAAGCTTCACGAAAGTAAATTAAGTCTATCATCTTCTAATTCAAGTATATCAGGTGAAAGCTCTGCAAACAAATTACCTGCAAAGAGTTTAATGTTGTATGGTAATTCATCTAAAGAAGTAGTTGTAAAACCAGGATGTATTGACAACTATCAACTTTTAGTTCCAAACGATGGTAGAAAAGTAATTTATTTAATTCAAAATTCTACATATTTATAACAAGTTTATTCTTTTTTATATGTATATACACATGACATTATCCAGGAATAATTTTAATACAGAGCGTATACTATCTTAAGAGTTTCCAACCTCCAACTTCTTTTCCTACTTCCTCTTTTCCACCTCCTTTGTTAATTTCAGAGAAACCTGTGACAGTTGGGATCTGGAAAATTTTTATTACAATTCATGTTTTTATTTCGTGTCAGAGAATCATTTAATAGTTATAAAATACTTTTCAAAGCATAATGTCAATCACTATTGCTAATTTAAACTTATTGGCAATGTAATGAAATGATTTTTTTCTGTTGATTTATTGAAAACTTGTTCCTCCTTGCAGCGACCTTGTTTGGTTTGTGTTTCAGAGAATTGAGAAAGGGTTAAAACTACGCATTTAAAAAAGTAGCCTCCTTGACTTTAGTGGAAAAAAAAGCCTCCTTGACTCAGTTCTAGTGAAGGTGACTAAAAAAAAGTTGATTTGGTTTTGTTTTACAAAAGCATAGCATTTGGGACAAACTAAAAAGTAAAAGACTATCTATGACAAATAAAAATAGTAACATATTTAATGATAATATCAGGTGAAGGCTCTGCAAATAAATTACCTGTAAAGAGCTTAACGTTGCATGGGAATTTATCTAAAGAAATAGGTGTAAAACCAGGATTTATTGACAACTATCAACTTTTAGCTCCAAATAATGGTAGAAAAGTAATTTATTTAATTCAGAATTCTATAAATTTATTATTAAATACTAAAAAAAAGAAAAAGTTGGTACTTTAAGTTAATTAAATTTAATCTAAATTTTTAATATTACACAATATTGAATAAAATGTTGCAATATTAAATGAAATAATGCATATATACTAAATAGGTGTGTATATACTGAATTGGTCTGTATATACTAAATCAGCGTGTAATATGCTGAATCGGTGTGTATATACTGAATTGGTGTATAATATGCTGAATAGGTGTGTATATACTGAATAGGTGTGTATATACTGAATCAGTGTGTAATATGCTGAATCGGTGTGTATATACTGAATTGGTGTATAATATACTGAATAGGTGCATATATTAGAAGTATGACCAAGAGGCACATTTCACTTTCTCGGTAATAGCATAACGGCAAAATGAATTTTTATTTGTGTTAACAAAAAATTTTAATAATTTCAAATCAAAAAAAAAAAGATAAACTTTTACTTGTATCAACAGAAAATTTTAATTTTTCTAAATCAACAGAATTCCCCCATCAGCACAAATGAAAATTTAGTCCCAGCAGTCTGAAAATGCAAAAAATTCAAATTTTTGCTTTTATGGTGGGGACAGGGTTACTTACAAATAGGGATGTGCGAAACTAAGATTTTAAGTTCGAAACCATTCGAAACGAAACTAAGCCACTTTCGTTCGAATTCGATTCAATTCGAAAGTACGCTGCACTGATATTGATATTTGGTATTTAAATAGTAATAATTTATAGTGTGTGACAGAACACAAAACAGAAATGAAACATTATACATTTTATATTTAATAACCAATCATATTGCAGTTTTATAATGTAAACAAAATACTAAGCAACACAGACAAGACTCTAGAGTCAAATAAAAGTGAATGAAATCAAATGAGACTAGTATCATACAATACAATTACAATGTGTAATAATTCAAGTTAAAAAAAATCAAGTCAAGTACTTGCAATGCAGTGCAAAGAATAAAGACTAGGACTAGTATTATATTTACAGTTATAGTTTAACAGATAATACAATACAAGTAAAAGTACAATGCTATAATGAATGCAAATGCTATACAGTTATGTAAAGTAGTAGTACATGCATAGGCAATTGTTCCAGAAAGTCCGAGACCTTAATCTACAGTGTACTGTACTGACTGTGGCTGGCAGGGCAGTCTGGCTTCGGTACACTACTGCTATACTACAAATTTTCGTGAATAAAAATTAGTTCAGCCACATGCTCAGAGAGTAGATTACATTGCCTTCTTGTAACAATGTTACCAGACCTCGAGTTCAATCTCTCCGAATTTACAGAAGTTGCTGGAATAGCCAATAGTGCCCTCGCTATTCTTGAGAGTTTCAGCAGACGGTGATGATTAACTTTCCACCAATCAAGTACATTGGCGTTCCTTCCAATAGGAGGTTCAATCATATACATTCTGACCTCCTCTTGCACAGAAGCTGCATCATCAACTGGCAGCATCCTATTCGCAGTTGCTGTTGTAAGCATGCTGTTGAAGTCATCCCATAAACTATTAGCTTGGAGGCTGTAGCTGATGTCCGACCAGGACCTGAACCAGGACCAGCACTTCTAAAAGCAGGAGCGGAGCACCAGCACTAGCAGATGTTCCTACAAAGTATTATATAATATAAATAGATGTAAAACTAAAATAGCAAACAGAAATAAAAACCTATGCATTTTTGTTTTATTATTCATCTGTAATTAAATTAAACCACAATGCAGTAAATCTGAAAGTTAAATCTGAACTGCAGGCCATTACCATTACCATCAAGTCTTAATCTGTGTTAATCATGTAACATAAAACGTAATAGTTTTGGAATTGTACCTTGAATTAAGTTCGTGTCATAATCGCTCAAGGCACAATGTCCACCTCTACCAACACCAGTACCGCCACGAGATCGGAATTCCTTAGAGTACTGATGAAGACTGTCTACAACAGTAGCTTCCTGTTGTTCAGAGAAGAAGATGGATTTGTAGCGTGGATCAAGAAATGTACATGCTGCATCAGGCAAAGCTGATATGAATTGCGGAAATCGTCGGTCTAGTTTTAACTTTAATTTTCTAGCAATAAGTACACCACAACCCTTATGTGAAGGATCATTGATGAATTGCTGATTTAAGCCATGCAAAGCCAGAATTTTCATAGACAACGTTGGGTAGTTCTTGCCGCATAATTCAAGTCAAGTTATCAATTTTTTCACTTATTGCTAGCTCTGCAGATATAGCATCTTTTTCTTCGCATAATCTCTTCAGCATAAAGTAATCTGAGTTCCACCTAGTAGCAACATTGATTATCAGTTCTCGTTCTACCTTTCCTAATCGCTTCTGCTCTCTGTGCAAATTTGGTGTAGCCTGGCAGCTATGGTGATAATGTGAAAAAATTTTTTTGAAAAGGACAGTCTGCATTCCATCAATTTCACTCACGGCATCATTGATGGATAATTGTAAAGTGTGATCAAAACAAGAAAGATCATAAAATGATTGTGAGAGATTCATGGCGCTTTTCATATTACTGCCATTATCACGCAGCGCATAAATTGGAACAGTCCGAAGAAGCTCCCAATTATCAATAGTCTTGTCTAAAGATTCAAGAATGCTTTCGCTGGTATGTTCTCCTGGAAACGGCTTGTTTTCTAATGCAAATGTCTTTAGCTCAAATTCAGGGCTTACATATGACAGACAGAAATAAATAAATGGATCTTGCTCCCTCGAAGTCCACAGGTCAGTCGTGAATGAATATGAAGGAATATCTTCAAAATCTCGATATATTTCATTAGCGGTTTTCTGTTTTACACTACAATATAACTCAGGTACAACTGATTTTGAAAACAAAGTTCTGCTTGGCACCAGATATTGTGGTTCCATTAATTTCATCAGTTCTTTGAATCCTCTGCCTTCTACAAAGTTGTATGGCAACATGTCTAGAGCAAGCATGCGACCAACCGAATTCGTTATAGCGGTATTTGGATGACTTGACGACCAATGTGCTTTCTTATTAAAAAGGTCATCAATTTTACTTTGCTTCTTATTTTCATTTTTCAGTTCTTTTTCTGCAAGTTTTCCTTTTTGATTCTCTTCATTTCTCGCTACACACTCTTTATGCACTTGCGGATGAGCAGCACGTAAGTGAGCATAAAGACCTGTTGTTGCTCCAGTTGGACACTGAACAGGTAACTTGCATGTTCCTATTTTGCAAATGCCTATAATTCTATTGCCATTCGTTTTTTGTCTACTAAAAAATTCCCAGACAATACTTCGACAATTACCATGGTTACTATCTGCAATTGTGGAACTGTATAACTTTTTTCTTTCACTTTTAAACGATAAAATTCGATTAACTTTGGGTTCGCTTCGAAACAAAGATACTATACTTCGAAAATTCGAATTGTTCGAAACTAAAAAAAAAGCTTGATTCGAAACAAAACTAAAAGTCAGTTTCGAATTCGCAATCGAAGTTTCGAATTTCGCACATCACTACTTACAAATATTTCAAAAATACTTTGAGTGCTTTTTTTTGTATCTTGATCTATATGATTTTAGATTATGTTTGCATTGAAGTCATGTTGTATATTTTTGGTAAGTTAGGGTAAAAGAGGAGGAGTCAAAAAAAAAGTCAACAAGAATTTGTTGCAAAAAAATCTTATTGTTAAGTTTTTCATGTAGGAATAAGAATTGAAATTATATATAACATATATAAGTGTTGATTTGTCATTTAAAAGACAAAATTGTTGACTTAAATTTGAACAGAAAGAATTTAAACAAACACAAAACTATTTAGGCGGAAATGTGATTTTTAAAAGAGGGGGATGTATTTGATGTGAAATGAAGAGGAGGAGAAGGATAAGTTATAAGGATGTGTTTGTTGAAAAGTAATATTCTTGAAATATTCTTAAAAGATATAACAAGAAGATGTAAATATTTTCAATGATCAGAAAGGATTGCATGTTCAAAAAATGTTGTGCAAAAAAAAGCTTTGCAAAATAAAAAGTGAGTTAAGAAAAAAGATTCCATTAAGAAAAAAAGATTCCATTAAGAAACAAACAAAGGTTGGTTAGTGAAAATTTGAGGAAACAAAATGTTTAGATACTTATGATAATAGAGATTATAAGATATTGAAAAGTCTGATGTTGTTCCTATTTTTATTCACAAAAGTATTGAGAAAATATTAGCTCTAACTCAAATATGATTTGGAATAGATTTGGCTGCACTGAGTGCAAAGTTTTTGTTATAAATAACAGTTTGTGAAGCATTGATGGTTATTCTGTAAAAACAATTAAGAACAAGTTTAGATAAGTTTAGATTTCCGATGGCTTCACACCATGCCAGAATTATGTCACAGGAAGTTTGTTATTACCATACAATTTTTAGCCACAAATCAGTAGTTTGTGCCCTAATCTAATATCATTGCAATAAAGAAAGCTGGTTCATGCAATTGTGCGACTATGGCACAGTGATTAGAGCACTTGCTTTATAAGCAAGCACTCTAACCACTTTACTAACCACACATAAGTACTTTAAGTTTATTGAATTTAACCTAAGTTGTTATTATAATGCAATATGCAAATGTTGTAATATTAAATGAAACGTCGAGGTTTCTTTATCTTTAATCTTTTTTTAATTTGAACAGCATTTTGTTGAATAAATTGCTGGTTTAATGTGAGAGCTTCTTTTGCAAATGCATGAAAGCACAAAACAAATAGTGTCAAAAAGTAGTGTCAACTTTGAGCAAGAAGCGTCTTGCCCAATGTTCAATTGGTAAATAATATGACATTTTATCATATAATAAAGTCAGCTTTTATAGAAAATATAAAATATTGTTTGGTTTTAAAATGCTTTTCACTTAAAAATGAAATTCATAAATATAATTTTATTATGCTAACATTAAACGTTAAGAAGTAAAATTGTTGTGAAAAATCAGTTTTAATTGATAAAAATAATTAAAATAAAATTTTTTTAAATAACTTTATTTATCTTTTGATAACATCTGATAATGTTATACCAATGATTCTTTAGTTGTTTTTTTGTTTGTTTTTATAAACAAAATGTTTTAAATAAACTTTATTTATTTTGTTATTGTTTGTTTTATTTTTTTATATTATTTGATTCATGGTTTGTTTTTTATTCTATTTATTATTTTTTATATAGTTGATTGACTTTAATAAAGTTAATGCTTCAACAAAATATATTTAATATAAAACATTTTTTGTGATGCATATTATCAAAATTCTGAAAAAGTAAAAACTTTAAAATCAAAATTGAAATTATTTCAAAAATTATTTTTATTGCTTATTAAAATTTTATTATTGACCATTTTAATTGTTTTTAGAAGATACTTAGTATGTGAAATATGTTGAATAGTAATGTACATACTGAATAGGTGTGTCAGTGGCTATTCTAGAAAAATATTTGGGCAGCAATACCCCTGTGCCAGCGCCGTGACATAAGAAAATTTGGCGGAAAAAAAATTTGATCTTTGCTAACAAGTAGCTGTTATGAAGCAAATCTTAATACCTGATTAAAAATCAGGTATTAAGATTTAGAATTAAGCTGTTTTTGTGCACTGTATCTAATAATTTTTTACGAATGTTAATTCTATTAGGAAAGTTATGTCCTGGGCATAACAAATGAGTCATTATGGTAACTTTGGAACAGGCAATTAGTTCTACTAACCTTTTTCTCAAACTTTACATGTTTTTCTTCAAACCATGTCTGAAAAAAAAATTAGAATTAAAAAATATGGTTTAAAATTAAATTTTAAATCAATGATTTTTTACCTTTTCCTATAAAAAGTCTAAATATTATTTCTTATTATACAACTCATAAAAAATATCTATTATATGATTTTTAAACTTTTTTTCTCAGAACTTAATTTATATGTTTAATGATTACAACAATACTGATAAATTTTCAATAAAATGCATCTAAAATCTTTGTTTTGATGTGCATTCTCGAGGTGCTTTACTTTTGGCATCCAGCAATTATCTTTTCAAGTTCTAGCAATAATCCTTGATTGACCTTAAAAGTAATTTTTGGATTCAAAGCTTCAAAGCATTTGTAGACGTAAAAAAAAAAAGAAAAAACATAAGTTGACTACTGTCATAATAAAAATAAAGAGATAAATGTTTAAAACAAAGTCAAACATTTTTTTAGGTTGTAAAAAAAAATAATTTCATTTTTTGTTTTAGTTAGTAGTGTTAACGGGTGAAGGTGGAAAATTAAAATCCAATCAACTGCTTATATTAGGAACACATTATGAAGTTGTATCAGAACCAGTATGGAAAGCTTTATTGTCTTGGTATGGTGCAAATGTTGCGTTACCAAGAACTGTTAGTTAATTTTTTTGTTATCATTAAATATAATGAGTAATATAAAAAAATAAAATATAAATATAATATAAAATATAATAAAATAAAAATTTTTTAGGTTCTAAAAATACCAGGCTCCAAAGAAGCTGTTCTTGAGCTCTATCCCATTCAAGTGTTTCTTTATAGGCATATGCAACCTGCAAAACATTCAGTTTTTTATAAT
Organism: Hydra vulgaris; assembly: GCF_038396675.1. Taxonomy (NCBI): domain Eukaryota; kingdom Metazoa; phylum Cnidaria; class Hydrozoa; order Anthoathecata; family Hydridae; genus Hydra; species Hydra vulgaris. Next base: position 44,130,973 of record NC_088929.1, read on the forward strand.
TCGGTTAATATTAATCATCTAATAAGTATGGTCTCTGGAAACAATGATCATAGTAATACAAGCCTGGAGTCAACTGTAATACCAAGAAGATATCTAGCATATACAGCTTCATTTAGTCGCAAAAATACTTTAAAACAGGTTCAAAACATGTTGTTTTTTTGTTGTTTTTAAATATATTTTCCTTTCCTATTGTTTTTAAAAGTTTTCTTTAATTTTTCACTAAAGATCTTGGAATTTATAAGCTCAAAGATGAAAGTAAACCTAAATGATTTGCGCTTGTGGAAAATGCAGGAGGTAAATAAATTTAGTTTTATGTATATAAAACATGTTGTTTTTTTCCAAAAAAACAACATGCCCTTAAACAAATAAAAAGTCAAGCAAAGTTTTACTAATTTTTGATCAGCAAACGTTAAGATAAAAGTTACATTAGCAACTTGATAGTTGATAAGCAACTTAGATTAATGGTCATGGGAGGGAATGTAAAAAAAAAAATATGTTTTTGAAGGATACAAAGGAAATATGGACTAATTTATCAAGTAACATTATTAATTCAATAATTAATTTTTATAGATTTTTTGTTTGTTTTGATCTTTAATCAAAATTTACCAATATAATGAATAGATCAAAGAAAATTGTTTTTAGCAGATTAGAATCTTCAGTTTCAACCAGTATTTTATTTTAACTGATTTTAGTTTTACTTGGTTTGACACATTTTCTTGTTCTATGACAGATTAAAGGCTTCACGCTCTATAGAGCTCTGTAAAAAAAAGCATTGGGTCTAGCATCTTAACCTAATATTCCCCCAGCTGAAGTTTCAATTTTAGACTGCGGTATCATTAAATAGTTAGCCTTAAAGTTGTTTAACAGCTTCATATGAAAGATTTATGCTTATTGAGTCACAAGAACTGTTTAGTAATGTAACTAGATTAGTTAGGGATCCATTTAGCTTAGTAATAAGTCTGACAGGCTGTTCAATTGTTTAACCTTGATTTGAATATTGGAATAGTATTGGATACTGTTTTAATGAATTTACCCATTAGTATCTGGTTTTAACATCCTTTTTTCTGTTAGGTGTCTAAGGGTAAAAAAAAAGTTTAAGAACGCTTTTTATTGTTCATTTTTATTTTAAAATCATTTGCTTCTATCTTAATTGCTGCATAGTTTCTGTTGTGTTCTTCTAGATTAGATTTGCATATACTAATAGGGAAGAATAGTTTTTTTTTAACTCCTATTCTGAGACATTTATAATGTGTTTAATAATACATACACCATTTGTGTTTGTGAATGGAAATTTTTTTATATTTATATTTTTCGTTTGCTACAAAAGCAGTAAGTTTATAACCTTTTTATGTGTAAATAGGTGGTAGGCACTCATAAGGTCTACTGAATATACTGTTTATTGCTACCTTGTTCTAGTAGTATTCTAGAACAAGAGTAAAAGTTCAGAGTATGTATGTTTATAGTGTTACAGTAATCGATTACTAAAGAAGGTTTTTTTTGATAAGTTTGCAACAAAGCTCTACAGTTATTTAGGAGGAAAACAATTTCATTATTATTAAATTCTGTATTCAGGTTACCTTGTTAAGATATTTCAATTAGAATGAGTTAAGATTTATTTGATTGGGTTAGATTCCACAAATAAGTTAATTGTTCCTCCAAAATTAAGTGTAAGGATTGAGTGTTTTAACTCATAAAATGTATATTAAAATACATTCAATACATAAAATTTATATTCTAATAATAAGTAAAATTAGTTGTCTTTTTACAAAGGACTTAGTTGAATAAGGTTGGTTGCCAAGGTGAATTATCTGCAAAACAAATAGGTTTTCTATTGAATTTAATATTTTTATCAGACAAATCATTACAGAGAAATGAATGATCAGAAAGGTCAGACAAACTGATATTTTAATAATTATCACATAAAGCCTGACATTTGATTTATATAAGTTAAAATTGTGGCTGTGTGCGTTATTTAGATTTATATAAGTTAAAATTGTGGCTGTGTGCGTTATTTAGATTTATATAAGTTAAAATTGTGGCTGTGTGCGTTATTTAGATTTATATAAGTTAAAATTGTGGCTGTGTGCGTTATTTAGATTTATATAAGTTAAAATTGTGGCTGTGTGCGTTATTTAGATTTATATTGTTGCTATACTTATTTCATGTTGCTGCGCCTGGTGTTTTATTTTAGATGATTTGGTTTTATGCTGTGATTTTAATTTAATTTGCTACTTAAAGACAGACGCCTAGTGTCCCTTTTTCCACAGGTATTACATGTTGAGTTTTGGGTATTAAATTTTTTGTGTTGTTGTTCTTTACACGAAATATAAGTGTAGCCAAAAAAATAGGGCAGTGTTCAGGTTGGCAAAATGTTTTCGTGTCTTCAATTGCAACTTTAAAAGTTGTTGCTTTGACAATTATAAATTAAAAATTTTTACATAAGGGTCAAATATAACACTAAATTTAAAAAAAAATGAAGCACTTTTATTTTTAACTATCTTATCTACACACAAAAAAAAAGATTTGTGAGCAAATCTATTTTTATGATGTATGCAACAACATATATAGAACATATATATGTAATAGTTATAACAATAATAATTATTGTAATAACATGAAGAATATTTTATAATACAGAGAATCTGTAATAATATAAAAAAAAGGTTCAGTGACAATTTTGATAAAAATCTAAGGAAATAAAAAGGTTTGTAATAAATTTTCAATTGTATAAAGTAGTTTATTTTATATATATATATATATATATATATATATATATATATATATATTTATATATATATATATTTATTTATATATATATATATATAATTGTAATTTTTATTAGAAAAGTCTAGTTCTTTTGGAAGAAGAAGATAAATCAGTTGAAGATTTAGAACTCAAAGATGGAAGTCATCTTCTTATTGAAAGTATATTTTACTGTTGTTATTTATGTTTTTACACAACATTTGTGGTAACTCAACAAAAATCTCATTCATTCATTTACAACCCTTGTTTAGAATGCATAATGTATAGTTATATTTTGTTGTTAATATCAAATGCGTAATACATAAATATAATGGGATATCATAAAATTATTTTTAATTTTATTTTGTATTTTTATAGTTTTTATTGACATTAAAAGTACAAAATATTTTAGAAATTTTTTTTGGTTTTTCAATATATAAAACAATATATTTCTTTGATATAACTAATTAATATAGAACTGTTAAATTCTTTTTTTGTCAATAAAAACTAAATATATAAAATCATACAAATATGTGATTTTTGTTTCTAATATTTACAGTTTTAAGACATTACTTTCTAGCAAAAAGAAAAATTTTGTTTAGATCTATAATCAAAATTTACCAAAATGTTGAACTGATCAAAGGAAATTTTTATTTAACAGAGAATTAACATTAGAATCATCAGTTTTAACCATCATTTCAGTTTTAACCCATATATTTTTTAAATGATTTTAACTTTACTTAGTTTTTGCAAGTATTGCAAATGCATGTTTTAAATGCTGTACTGTGGACTAATTGGTATTAAAAAGGACTATTTTTCTCATATAACACTTGTAAATATAAATTCAGATGTTGCAAGAGTTTCCATTATTTATATATTGTGCAGGTTTATAACTTTTAGATTTAAGCAAGCCTCGTAATAAATGGTGTATTTGTCAAATGACATATTCAGTTAGTTTATCAAAAAAAAAACAGTTAAAATATTATAAATGTTTAGTTAGAAGTAATCAAACCCAATTTTTAGGCTAAGTTTTTTTCACACTTTCTCAACTTTTTTAAAGTTTTGAACATCAAAAATTTAGAACAATTGATAACTGCATAGAATTTGTTGTTGTTGCTGTAGTTTCTCTATGAAATGAAACATAGAAGTGTAAATAAATATTCAAAAAAAAAAAATTGTTACCTTTGCACACATCATAAAAATAGGTTTTAGGTAAGAGTTTCCAATTTAATTTAATGCAACTTTTATCATAGAAATTTCAGAACTTCATGGACATAGATACTGCTTCTACTTCATAGTCTACTTAAATACCTAAAAATTTAATGGCAGACTATTTTAAAAATAGAAAAAAAAATAAGGCTTAATCTATTACATAAACTACTATTACATATTACATAAACTACTATTTAATTACATATTACATAAACTACTATTTAATTACATATTACATAAACTACTATTTATTAGATGTTTTTAGACTCTGCACTAAAGTTTCTCTTTTTGCAAATCAATTTGAAAACATTTGAGCTGACTTGAAAACAATTCACAAATTGCCATGAATTTTTTGCTATATTCAGTATATCTTGACACTTTCTGCATGTCGGACATGTTTTTACTGATATTAAATAAGTTTTTTTTTTTTTAATATTAATTTTTTTAATAAGTTTTAATTTAAAAATTGTGTTAAATAATTATAAAAATTTACCCCTTTGATAACTGTTCACAGATATTGAGAATTTGGGTTTTGCATTTGTTTAAGGAACTATTACTTTAGTGTTGACTACATTTTTTTTTTTCAGCATTTCTTCAATCACCAACAACAACCATTTTCTGATTCAACAAATTGTTTTGTTTTAGTTAGGTTTAGTAGATTTATTATATCAATAGTTTTTAATTAATATTTAAATTAATTTTTAATTAATATTTAATTAATTTTTAATTAATTTTTAATATTTAATTAATTTTTAATTAATTTTTAATTAATATTTAAAGTTAATAAAGAAAGTATGAAAATAAAATTTATTTAGTATGAAAATTGTGCTCGATTACTTTTAACTAAACATTTATAATAATTTAATTGTTGTTTTATTTTGATGTATTAACATAATAGTACCCACTAAATGCCTTATTGATGTACTGATCAATAAAGTATGTACTGAACAATCAAGTAATATACTGAACAATCAATTTATGTACTGAACAATTGAGGTATGTACTGAATAATCTATGTATGTACTTAAGTCCCCACAAATGATTTTAGTGTCAGACTGACATGACAGAGTCGTGTGTCTACTAATTTTTTTTTTTTTTCTTTTAACCCTTAATTTAATTTCTTAATTTTAAAAATATAAACTAATAAACTTTGCTGGCTGTTCTGCAAGTAAACAAGTTAAGCTTGGTACCACTAAAGAAACGGTGGGGATTCTACTTAGTGAGTTTTCTACCACAAATCACTACTGCACTAACTTTATTGTTATTTTATTATAAAATTTAATGATAAACTTAGTTTTTTTGTTTTTTTCTTTAAAATTTTAACAATAAACTTTGTTGTGGTTCAGTTCGAAATCAAGACCTAAGTTGGCCAGAAGAAATGAATGTTGTAGTTGCGACACGAAATTTTAAAGAGCGTTCTTATACAGGTATTCAAAATAACATAGCATAAAAACATTTTTTGGTTTATGTAAAATTATTATTTATTATTTTGGTATTATAAAAATAATTAATATAATAATATTTAGCATTTAGTAAAACAATACACATTAATGTATGCTGCCAGGTTCTAAGTGTTTATTCCTAATTTATATCATAATAAGATATTAAAAAAAGTTTATATCATAATATGATATTAAAAAAAACATTATTATTAAATCATAAGTTAGAGTTTGTGATGTATTTGTTTATAAAATACTATACTGCTTCAAATCTGGTCAATAGCTGGAGTCTTATTTATTTTCAACGATTTTATTGCAATTTTTAGTTCTTTATAGTTGAAATTAAAACTGCAATTTAGATTTGTAGTATAAGTTTGCAAAGAGTACAAATATTTGTTAATATCATGAAGTATTGTATTTTTTCTTGTAAGAATTGACATTTTTGATTTTTAAAAAGTCCTTAAACCTAAAATAATGATTTATCTTTAAAATCTCCAACTTAATATGGATCTAACACACTAAGGACCATTTGTTGAATTTTTTTTATAAAGGAAGTAAAAGATAAATATGAGTTTATCTTTGATGTTTCCCTTACTATTTATTTCCCTACTATTTATTTCCCTTCGACTGCTGCATGTGTTTCATTAAAAATGCACCTTTTCAGAAAAAATAATTTCTTCTTTACATTTGACCTATTTGAGCTTAATTTTTTAAAAATGTTCCTTAAAAATTCTAAAATTTTCACATTCTAAATTTTTAATCGCTTTTAATCGCTTTTAATTTTTAATCGCTTTTAATCAAGCTTGATTAAAAGCTAGGTATAAAAAAAATTTACTGGTAAAATAATAAAAATATATACACATTAAAATATAGAAAAACATCGTTATTTTTTTCAATTACTTTCAAAAAGAATTTATTTATTTCTATTCTGTTATTTTTTTTAATAAAGTTTTTTAATAAAATAAGATTTTAAGTAAAAAAAAAAGAATTAGAATATTATAAAACACTATTAATGCTGTAAATCTATTAAAACAACATCCAAAATTTTTACCTCTGCCTTCATAAGAAAATTATAATTTTAAATCGCAAAGAAAACAATCTGCTCAATAAAAAAGACGAAATATTATCTAAGTGTCGACATTCCAAAAAATTTCTACTGTCCTCTTTTGATACCGGAGAATAAATAGTTAGGGGAGAGTGGGGCACCATGACACACTTTTGGTTTTTGCTTAGTAACAATTTTTTTTAAATACCTTTTTTTTTTAAGTTAAGTAAATACTTAGCTTTAAAAAAAATACTTATTAAATTTACCATATTTTTTCAAAATTTTAAATTTATAAAGAAAAGAACAAGTTTTTCATTTATCAATCCATAATACTAAACCAATATAGAAGATATTTACATCTTAAAGTTCAATATAGAAGATGTTTACATCAAAAAACAAAAATATAAAATGAGTAAAAAGATAATTGTTTTCTAATAAAAACATTAAAAATGAAATCAAGAGGATTTTCAGGATATTTGGTTGTAGTTAATGTTGAACTCTTGCATTAGTCCCCAGATGTAGTCTTCTCTCATTTTCTCATTGCAATAGCCATTGCTCTATCTCCTACTTTAATTTTATCATGCCTTGGTACCTCCACTTTATTTCCTTTACATCTTCGTGAAATTGCTCATTTTGTTCTTTGAAGTTATTGCCAACAAAAACCTCTAGTTTTTGCTCCAGATAACATTAATAGCTCCAGAAGGTTTAAAGCAAGATACTTTGATTCCTGATTTCACAAACTGCTTTATTAATGCAAACTTAATATGTAGTGGGGAGTTGAGCACAATTTGGGATCATTTAGTGGCTACCATTTTTTGTTTTGAGTTCCAACTTTAAATTCTGTTTTTTGCCCCAAGTTCTTTTTTTTTTTTTTGTATTGTTCTAAGATTGCTCTTATCCTAAGTCACAAAAGCATAGAAATTCAATAAATGGAGACAAAAAAGCTATCCTACTTTTCTGCAATAATTTCCCAGGAGGATTTTTTGTATTGCATAGCTTTCAGACGACTTTCAGTCATACTGAACATACTGAAGTGGTTTTTTGGCTCCAACTAGATCCATGAATTGTAAATTTTTAATGACCTTTTTACATTTTTAAGCCACCATTCAAGTGTCTTTTTACAATGCTCAGTAATGAAGTAATGAAGAGCCCAGGGTTTGCTTTGGTCTCCAACTGGCATTTTAAAATATTTTTTGTAGGCTTCACAACCTAGGATGAAAGCTTTGATAGAGAACTTTCTGCCTCTTTTTTTTATTTTATTTATTCACATATGTAATAGAAGGAATCAGGATGGCATAAACAGTTTCTAGAAGCCATTCGAAAACATTTAAATGAATTTGAAATTTAAAACATATATTTATATATATTTTATGTGTAATTTTGATCAAATTTAGTATCAATTTGTTTGATTTAAATGCAAAAAAGTCTTTTCAATATCATAGTTGATTACAGAATAAAAACTAAAATCCAAAATAAATTTTAAATAAAATAAATCTTTCAATAAAATAAGTTAAAAAAAATATATTAAAAAAATTGTCCCAAAAACATAACTTGCCAGTAGTTCAGGCTGTAAATATGTAAAGTTACTACTTCTTAATCAAAAATCTTTGTAAATTTAAATTTATCATTTTAATTAAAAATTGATTTAAGCAAATAAGATTTTTATTTAAGTATGCAATAAATATAGTAATATAATAATAGCACTTTGTAACATTTTTTGGCATAAAGAGGGTTTCCGAATCTGCCTAAGTTCAAATACAAAACAGAGTGAGTAGTGTTAGGATATCAAGATCAAACAGATATATGAATAATATAAATAAAAATTTGAACTTAGTCTGTGTTTTAATGTTATAACTGTTTTAATGTTATGTTTTAGGTTTACTTGAAAAAGGGGCAACTGGTCTTCACAACCTTGGCAACACTTGTTTCATGAATTCTGCAATTCAATGTCTCAGTAACACAAATCCATTAACTAAATACTTTCTATCAAAATTTTTTTTATATGAGCTTAACAAGTAAGTGAAATATTTTTTTTTTCAACTTTTTTATATTAGTAATAATAGATATAAGTATCTGTAAATAATAAAATGTTAATAGAATTATTAAAAATAGTAATATATGTATAATGATAACTTTTATTGTTATTATCATTGTTGTTGTTGTTGTTGTTGTTTTTATACTGTAGACTTATGTCTGCATAAAACAATGGTATCATACTAAAATCAAGATTAGGGCAAAATGTTAAGGTGCAAAAATAAAAATTTAGTTAAAAGAGTTAGTTTCATTTCCACATTTTATATACTGAAATCTATTTAAATATGAGATTTTATAATAGACTCTTGGTCTTAATAATAGATGGAGAAAAAAAGTAGTTACTGTTGTTTCTCAAAATCAATTTACTCACACTTTGTACTTTATAAAAATTCACTCCTCATATATCTTCTAAATGTTAAGGTTTTGGCAGTATTCAATTACAAGGAAAAACAATGTAAAAAAAAGTTATTTTTTACCAATCTTCTTTTTCTTTTTTTTAAAGTCTCCTAAACGTATTTATTGTAGTAAGTAACATATTTACTGTTACTGTAGTAAGTACACAAATATGTAGTAACTTATTATGTATTTTAAAACATATTTTTACTGTGCAGACTTATTTTGTTTTTGGTAAATTTTTTAAAAGTGTTTTTAGTAAATTTTAGGGTTTCACATATTAGAAATATACTTTTTCTTAGAAATTTTTATTAGAAATAAATTTTTTCAATAAATATTTATGGTTTAATGAAAAATGAGTTTTGATAAACAGTTATCATAATTATAATCATATTTTTATTGAAGCCATTTTCATTTTGCAGAACAAATCGATTAGGCATGAAAGGTGTGTTAGCAAAGAAGTATGGTGATCTCACAGCTGATCTATGGAGCGGTTTTTATAGGAGTATAGCCCCAGTTAAACTACGTGTAAATTTTTTGCTAATCATAATTGTGTTTTGTTTTAAACTTGTTGAAATTTTATTTTTGAATAATTTTTTATTATTTCACAAATAATTCATTTAATATGCTTTAGTTTACAATAGGAAAATATGCACCTTGCTTCAATGGTTTCCAACAGCACGACTCACAAGAGTTGCTTTCTTTTTTGCTTGATGGACTGCATGAAGATCTTAATAGGTTTGTAATGAATAAGTAATTGCAAAACAACAAGTAGATATTAAGCTCTTATAATATATTTATAAATTGCTTTATAGAGTTCATGACAAACCTTACGTTGAATTAAAAGATAGCAATGGAAGACCAGATGATGAAGTTGCTTATGAAGTTTGTTTAATATTTTAGTTTTTAACTTAAAGTTTTTTAAATATTTAATAATAATATAGGATTACACTAAGTCTTAAAAAGTTTTAAAATTTAGTGCTTTAAATAAAGTAGTTTGAATTTCTTTTTTTCTTTTTTTTTTGAAATCCTGAAAAGTTTAAATTTTTGTTCTAAACATAAAAAATAGAAATGTTCTATTTTATAGCAGACCTTAATACCCCTTTATGTAAAGTAATATTGTATATAAATTAAAAAAGTAATTATTGTATATATAATTAGTTATGTGTTGATAAAAATAAAAGCATTTCAACACTAGATTCAATAAATTTGTATATATTTCAGGTTTTCAATACAGTTTTAAGCAAAATTTGAAAAACTTTTCCCACAAAAATATAACCAGATTTTGGGATTTATATCCCAAAGACTACCTAATACTACATATTATCAAAGGATTTCTTACAAAACTAGTGTCATACTATCAAAGGATTTCCTGTTGCATCAAGTGCTTTTTTTTTTTTTTACATGTACTCTTTAAAGTTTTTTGATCTTGAAGTAAAGATAGCTTCTGGTTTTGAGTGACAAAACTCCTCAGAAAAATCATACTTCAGTAGTTGGTTTAAGATTTATAATAAGTTTTTCTTTTTTTCAATAAATACATCATTGCCAAAAACCAGCACTACTACCTAGTGAGCTAAATAACAGGTAAGCCTTACAAACTATAAAGTAAAGTTTACCCATTATTTGTCATTTATGTTCATTATTGCATTTAAAGCTTTAATAGAGAAGAAATCATTTGCTGGAACATTTACCCCAACAAATCTTTTCAGGAACTAAGGCATGCGACAGATAGCAATAAATGCGCTGGCTTCTTTCTTTTTTTTTTTTTTTGAAGCTTTTTTTGTTTAGTCACTATGTTGTGGATGCCTTGGGTTATGTAAAGGTAAGAATGTATATTGCATCTTCAATAAATCTTGCCTTTTGATATGCACCTGGTTGGTGTTATTTAAAGTCTGGTATATCTGCTCCCAGAAAAAGCATAGTAAGTTTACAAACTATTTGATAGTCATTTTCATATTGTGTTAAGAGACTCTAAAATCAAATGATTATTTATAGTGATCGATGCCAAAGACCTATTGTGGCTAATAATAGGATATATTTAAAGTTTAATGTATATATAAGAGTGATATTTAAGATGCATCATACATTAGCAATGACTCGACCTATAAGCCTATCCCATCAGTAAACATCTATCCATTAATCAATCTAACCATCAGGCAAATAATCTGTTAAATAAATTGACATCAGCAGATGCATTGATATTGGCTAATATGACAAACCACTACTGGTGTATTGGCGCACCTTATATATGTTTATTACCTACCTTATACTATTATATTACCCTTATATATTAAACCCTATTATTACTCAATGGACAGTTGGCATTGGTAAATTGCTAATTATTTAGCATTATCTTAGAAAACTAATCTGAAACTTTTGAGTTTTTTAATCAAGTTTAGTGGTATGTCCCTATTTAACCTTCTCGCAGATATTAGACACAGATATTGTTTCTTTAATCTCTCTTTTTAACCTTTTACTTTTCCTCCTTGTGATAAACATACACTTTTGTATCATCATCTGGTTAAGATACACTAATGATAAATATTTTTTACAAGTTCTGTAAAAAAAATTTGTCATTAGTGTATCATAATACAATAGAAAATCTTTTCACAGGCTCGCAAGTCAACATGTGAAAATGTATAGTTTATTGAACTGAACCTACACTGTAGTGTACAATAATATCACAAGTAAAAATGAAAAGCTCTTCAACTGATCCTGCACGTAATGTATACTGTATAGTTTTTTAATAGTCCAAAAATTAAAATTATATCATTTAGTTCTAATCATCCCAGATACCTAAAATTAGAAATTTTCTAAAATCTAAACAAAACAAACAAATCTAAAAAATCTTTTATGCCAAACTTTTTTTTTAAGTTAATACTCATAAGTACTCTATAATAAATACATGGTGCATTCTTTAGATACTGCCATGCATAGTTCCATAAATGCTAACATAAGATGCTTCCATAAACTTTTTTTTAACGATTTTTTTTTTAATGTTGTGTTTTTAAATTTTCTTACAATAAGAAAATTAATGACAAATAAGGGAGGAGCAAAAAATTGTTTAATTTATTTCAGTGAGTGGTTTGATTTAAGTTGATTGTTTAGTAAATGTTCAAGTTCTGTTTTAATTAATAAAATTCAAATGTAAACTTTTTTACTATTTTAAGGCATGGCAAAATCATATAAAACGAAATCAATCTATTGTTGTGGATTTGTTCCAAGGACAAGTAATATTTTTTTAATATTGTTTATAAACTTTTATATTATTATTATTATATTTTTATACATGAGTATTTGTTATCAAAACCTTAATGTTTGTGTTGAAAAGCTTGCTCAAGGTAATTAATTTCCCATAATGCTTTGATACTTATGTGTATAAACATTTTATTAAAATTATTTAATACAACACTATTTGCAATAATAATATAAATAGTATAGTTTTACGTCAAAAATTAAAACAAATTCACCTAAATGTACAAAGAAGTAAAATGCAATAAAATAATAAATGGAGTAGTAGCATTATGGAAAACAATTTAATGTATATTTGTGTTTGCTCGATTTATTTCTTTGAATTATTTGAAGTATCAGATCAGTTAAGTGCAACCCACTTTTTTTAAAAAATCATTTATAATTTTGCAACCTTTACAATTTTTAGAAATTTCAAATTTGCTTGCATTCACTGGAATGTTGTCAGACACCAAGTCAGATGACAAATGCCTTTGACAAATTTTCTAATTAAATTTATTAGATTAAACATTAAACACATTCATGTGTTTAATGGAGAGTAAACACAATTAGAGTATAGTATAAAACATATTTTTATTTTGAATTAAAAACAGTATTATTTTTTATAATTTATAGTAAGAGGAACAAAAACAGAAAAGTTAGTTTTTTTGTTTCTATATATTATAGTTATATGTATATATATATATTTTATATATATATATTTCTCTATATTATAGTTCTATATATATATATATATATATATATATATATATATATATATATATATATATATATATATATACATATATATATATATATACATATATATATATATATATATATATATATATATATATATATATATATATATATATATATATATATATATATATACAGTGTCCTCAATAAAAAATGGGACAGCATGATTTTTTTTAAAAAAGCAAAAAAAAATTATTTTTTCTCAAATATTTTTTAACTTTATTTAAATTATGTCAAATAATAACTTTTATTACACAATATTTGCCGTTAAAAATAAATATAAAGTCAATAAAACAGTAAGACTTATAACAAAACTATGGAATTAGTAAAAATCAACTTAAATAGGAAAATTCATTTTTTTTTAAAAAGAATGGTAAAATTGAGTATGTTTTCTAATTTTTTACATCTATATAGAATGCTTAATGCTATTACATTTTCCCTTGATACAACTAAATAGAAGTTCAATCAGTTTTAAGTATAATATTCATTTTTAATACTTGGTCGTATAACCTTTTCCATCAATAACCGCTTGGAATCTGTGGGGCATGCTTTCAACTAGTTTTGTTAACAAGCTAACTTCCAGTAAATTCCAACCTTTTAAAAGTGTCAAAAATAATTCATCTTCATTACAAGGTTTTCTGTCTTTTAGTTTAGAATCTAATATAGACCACAGGTTCTCAATTGGATTAAGATCAGGTGATTGTGCCGGCCACTCAAAGGTAGGTATACCAGCCTTTTGTATATATATTTAATTTTTTTTTGCTGAAATATATAGTTTCCATCTGGAAATAGATGTGTTATACTAGGTTTTAATTGGTGAACTAAAATATAATGGTACTTATGTTGATCCATAATTCCTTCAACTCTGTACAGGTTTCCCACTCCATGAGCAGCAAATGCACCCCAAACCATGATTTTTTTGTCATGTTTTACTGTGGCACGTGTGCACTCTGGATTATATGGTTCACCTTTTTTTTTCCAGATTCTTTTTTGATTACCATATTGTAGCACAAAAGGTGATTCATCTGTCCATATGACACGTTTCCATTGATCTGAAGTCCAGCTTAAATGATCTCTGCACCATTTTAATCTCTTAATATGATTTTTCTTGTTTATAAAAGGCTTTTTTGTTTGCCACCCTGAAGTAAACTCTTCACCTTTCTTTATTCTTGTAAC
>NC_088929.1:44150000-44230000 GCF_038396675.1 Hydra vulgaris
CATTCTTTACAAGTATCTGGTCCTTTATCTCAAGCAAGAAGTAATAAACATCATTTATAGTTAAAAAATACCGATAACTTTTCCATCAAATTACGCAAAAACCGTTTCACGATTAGAACAATACGTGTATGGAACAAATTACCAAATGAAATTATTGAAGCTGATAACCTGAATGTATTTAAATACAAACTAAATATCACTTTTATCTTTAGTTTCTTAAACTCTAATTTATTTTTATTTCTATTTATGCATTTATTTACTGATTTATATATCTTATTTGTTACTCTTCATTTAATTGTTCAATCTATAGTAACGACTGTCATAAATCTAACTTGGCATTAGATCTCAACAGTTTCTTTATTATTTATTATTTTATATATATATATATGTATATATATATATATGTATATATATATATGTATATATATATATTTATATATATATATATTTATATATATATATATATATATATATATATATATACATATATATATATATATATATATACATATATATATACACAGTGCAATCTCTTTAATTCGAATCTCCATAATTCGAAAACCTCTATAATTCGACTAAATGTAAAGTCGCCTTGAAATGTGCTTAAGAAACTTTTTTGTTAAACTTTCTATAATTCGAATCTCTATAATTTGAAAACCTCTACAATTCAAATGGATTTCTCAGACCTGTCAGTAAGATTCTCTCTGTAAATCGAACTTTTTAAATTTTTGTCGTATAAAAAGCTCGTTAACCATTGAACTCTTTTTTCAAATTTTGAATGTTTTGATTTTTTGTTTAACAATTAGCGTGAATTATTTCCTTCTGTTTAAAAAAAATCACGTCAAAGCAATTATAATTTATTTTTTGTAGATATGGTATATCTTTCAAAACCATTTCTGGAGAGGCAAAGTCTGTTAACGATCAGATGATCGCCCTATGGCTTGAAACCACACTGCCTACAATTCTCTCTCGATATCCACTTGAAAATATTTTTAATGCCGATGAATTCGGTCTTTTCTACCAATGTTTGCCTGACAAAAGTTTACATCTAAAAAATTAAAAGTGCATAAGAGGCAAGCATAGTAAAGCTTGCCATACTGGGAGGCCGCAAGTAATGTTAAAGGAGAAAGACTTTCAATGTTTGTAATTGGAAAATCGAAGTCTCCTAGATGTTTTAAAGGTGTGAAAAATATTTCTTGTCGCTATCGGGCCCAACCAAAAAGTTGGATGTTGGCAGAATTATTTGAGGAGTGGGTTAAAGAAATTGACCTAAAGTTTAGTTTTCAGAAAAGGAAAATTGCTTTAATTGTAGATAATTGTTCTGCCCATCCTAACGTGCAGAAACTTGATTGGGTGGAGCTTATCTTTCTTCCACCGAATACAACTTTGATCACCCAACCTATGGATCAAGGAGTCATCCAATCTCTTAAAGCCAAATATTGCTCACTAGCAATGAAAAAGCAAATTACTGCCTTAGAAAAAGAGAACAAGATGCTTAAGTTTTCTATCTTAACTGCTATGTTAATGCTAACAAAACATGGAATTCCATTCCAGATCAAACCTTCATAAATTGTTTCAAAAAATCAGGAATATCATTAGAAGCAGTGGAAAAAAATTGTAAATGATAATAACGACCCTTTCTGTGACTTAGATGTAGACGAGGCTGTAATGGAACACTTAAGAGATGATCTCAAATTATTAAAAATAAAATTCGATGCAGATTTTAACCTCACAGCCGATGAGTTAGTAGACATAGATTTCGATGTTTGCATTGCCAACAAATCATTAGATGAGGACATCATTGCAGAAAGTTTCTGAGTATGATGCTATTGAAACTGAAGAGGATTCTGATGATGAGTGCATTGGTACTTCTAACAATGCTACAATACCAAGTCTGAATGAAGCGATGCATGCTGTCACTGTACTCGAGAATTACAGTCTTTATTTTAACTTTGGAGGTGATTTGACGAAGGCTCTTAAAGCCATAAATTGTGTCATTGAAATGGATTTAAAAGCCTCAAAAAGACAATCTACAATTACTGACTTTTTTTTGAAAATGTAAAAGTTTAAATCACATAAAATATATTGCATTTAGGCCTAAGAATCACTATTTGTTTGTTTATTTCATTTCTATTCGTTACTTTGACCAGAATATTTGAAAAAAAGTCAACTTTCTATAATTCGAAAATCTCTCTAATTGGAACCTTTTTTTTTTTCTCTGTTAAATTTGAATTAGAGAGATTGTACTGTGTATATATATATATATATATATATATATATATATATATATATATATATATATATATATATATATATATATATATATATATATATATATATATATATATATATATATACATATATATATATATATATATATATATATATATATATATATATATATATATATATATATATATATATATATATATATATATATATATATATATATAGTAAACTCCTTGTTATTCAAACCTCCAAGGGGAACAAGAATTTACTTCGAATAACTGAAAATCTTCTTTGAAGTGACCAATTTCAAGTTGCTATTAAATTTTAACAGTAGAAAGTAAAAAAGAAGAAAAACTTTTGAATAAAATATATCTTAAATAAAGAAATAAAATATTTACAATTTTTTGAAAAAATTGCCCATTTTTGATTGCTTTTTTGCCTCAAAAGAATGTTTATCAAACATCTTTGATACTAGGTTTAGTGATTGTCGGATTTTGACACTGTTATTTTCAAAAAGAGACCAACATTCAATTAATTCTATTGCATGTGCAACCTCTGATAATTTTGGCTTTAGGGAGGCAAATCGTTCAAATCTTCGTCTATCTCTTCATCTACCTCAGCACAATCGTTGATTAAAATGGAATCCAGAATTTCTAGATCCTTGATAGCAATTGCTTTGCTTGTACAAATATCAAAATTGCTTTGCTTGTACAAATATCAAAATCTATGTTTACATAATCTTCAACAACAAAATCTTTCTCTAC
The DNA here is from genome assembly GCF_038396675.1 of Hydra vulgaris. Classification (NCBI taxonomy): domain Eukaryota; kingdom Metazoa; phylum Cnidaria; class Hydrozoa; order Anthoathecata; family Hydridae; genus Hydra; species Hydra vulgaris. The sequence goes on from NC_088929.1 coordinate 44,152,994, forward strand.
TAAGCCACGTGATCTAAGCTCTTTGACGTTTTCTTCAAGCAATTTGAAAGGATCTTCTTCACCATTTATACTTGCAGCCGGAATTTCCTTTGAGATGCCTGCCTTTTTAAAACAATTTATAACAGTGTTAGGCGATACAGCATCCCATGACTTGACCAACATGCTCATAGCTTCAAGAATGTTGATATTTGGGTTCGTTTTACCAGCATCGATGTATTTTATCTGACACCTCACAGCATTCTTGCGATAAAAAGTCTTGAATGCCCTTATGACTCCCTGGTCCATTGGTTGCGTTTTGGAGGTTGTGTTTGGTGGTAAAAATACTAATTCAATTGCTTTGAGATTTTTCAACATTAGGATGAGCTGGGCAGTTATCTATGATAAGTGCAACTTTTCTACCCTCAGCATTAAACTTTGCATCAAGTCTCCTTACATAATCAGTAAAGATTTTAGAGTCCATCCAGGAATTATTTTGGGATTTGTACTGACAAGGTAGGCTTTTGACACTTTACAAACATCCTGGTTTTACTGCTTTTATGATTATAAACATAGGCAGCTTTTCACCAACCCCATTTGCATGGGTTTGTTAAGAAAAATTTGCGGGGAATTAAAATTTCTTTGAATTAGCAGGAAATTCGAATAAGTGCCAGTTCCAATAAATTCCAATAGTGTGTATATATATATATATATATATATATATATATATATATATATATATATATATATATATATATATATATATATATATATATTAAACTTTATATTTATAATAAATTTTTATTTTTAAGCTGAAATCCCAAGTGCGTTGTTTACATTGCCAGCATATAAGTGTACGTTTTGATCCATTTATATTTCTTTCATTGCCTCTTCCTCTTGAAAATTTGATTCATCTTCAAATTCCAGGTATGCCTTTTTAAGGTCAATATGTTACCATAATTGATGTTATTCTGATTTTTTGTGATATTTGCTGTAGCTGTTTCTAATTGGTTGTAATTTTTGGTTTAGTAGTTTCATACTCAGTTTATAGTATTATCTATTTTATTTGATCATAATTTTATGATAATGTAGTCAATAGTAGCGATAATGTAGTCAATAGTAATGTTAATGTAGTTAATAAGTTTACATGTTTTACAAGTGTGTTTTACAAATTTTATAAAATTATGTATATATATAAATACTTTTTTTTTATATTTTTTATAAAGTTGTCATTTTGAATTAAGTGCTTGTTTTTTTTGTTTTGTTTTTTTAACTTATTTGTTTTGTGCCAACTTAAGAGTTATCATTATTTTAGTACTTTCATTTGTTTTGCACTAACTTGAAAATTATTATTATTTTAGTAGTTTCATTAATAGTATCTATGTTAAAATTTTTGAATTTCATTAATTTATAGACAGGAATTCTTTTTTAATTTTGACTCCTCCAAAAATCTAACCATTCCAACCTTAAGTAGCTTGTATAAATTATTTAGTACTGAGTATGTAATTAACAAGTTGTTACCAAAAGGTCTGTAATTTGTACTTTTTATTTTTGTTACTACTATAGTATTTTTATCAAATCACAAAACAGTGTTAAAGTATGGTTTACTTTTATCATATAATGCAACTATTGCTATGGCTAGAAAAGAATTAGCCAAACTATGCAATGTTGAAAGCTTGCTGCTTGTTGAAATAATTGGAGGGAAAGTTCAAGTAAGAGACATTTCAAATATTTTTTTAAATGTTTATGATATATTTTATTAATATGTGTTTATTGTTTTATAAATTTTATCTTTTTTATTTTTAGAATATCCTTTATGAGTTTCAGAAAATTAGTTCAATAATTGCTGAAAACATATATGCATATGAAATTGATGATTTTACTATAACATATTTACATAAAATTTCTGAACCAATGAATGCAAACATTAAAGAGTGCCTAAAAAGTGCAAACCCTAGCTCAGCAGGTTCTACTTCTATACCAATTGCTTCAGATTTAATAGATACAAAAAAGAAATTATTAAAGAATGTAAAACCAAAACTTTTTATAAGTAAAGAAAAGGTTTATCCTTCACATGAAAGTGTATCCAATAATGAAAAAAATAATGAATATAACTTTTATAAAACTTTTGATGTTCAAAATAAAGACTTTTATCATTCTGTGAATGGTTTAGATAAAAATATAGTAAATGATTTCAATAGTACATCAGATTTAAATCATACAAAAACCACCGATCTTAACATTCACCTTCCAGATGAAATAAAAGGAACATTAAACACAACGCCTGTTCACAAAATAAAATCATCTTTGGAAGTAGCAAATGATTGTACTCATAGTTTGGTCATAGCTATGAATAGAAAAATGGTAATTCTTTTTTTTTAAATAGTGTTTAATTGAATTAAATTTTTGTTTTATAAAATTAGTGTTTAATAGTTAACAAATATAAAATTTATGTATAGGTATAGTTAACAAATATAAAATTTATGTATACCTATAATAATATACTTTACTTATCTTTGTTACTGACTTGAGCTTTGTTTTAGTTACTGATGTAAGGTTTGTCTTGATTTTTGAATCAAAATTTGTCTTAATTACTGACTTAAAGATTGTCTTAATTATTGAATTAAGGTTTCTTTTGGTTACTAATTTAAAGTTAGGATGTTTTGAATGGATTTCATCTGGATTGGTATGCTTTAACCAATGGTTTGAGCCATGAAAATTAAAACATTACATTGTTGTTTTAAACCAAATTTGCAATAAATCCATTCAACCATAGCAACAATAGCCATCGCAAAATCAATGACTAAGTTTAAGATAAACAACATTTTTAAATAAATATTTTTATGAAAATATTTTGAATAAATAAAATTTTATGTCAAGAAAATCGAGATAACAAAATGCAGAAACAAAATCTTTCTATTTTCACATAGCATACCCTAGATTTATAAGACACAATATAAACATGCTGTAAAATTTTTATAGTAATATAATCATGTCTACAGACATGATTATATTACAAGCAACTTTAAAATGTTCATAGTAACTGTTACTAGAATAAATAATGGCTTTAAAAGTAAGTAAGTTTTAACTGTTTATAAATTTCCTCATAACAACATTTTTATTTGCTTCCCAATCGTCTGTCAATAGAAAACTGTGCTTAAGTTTTTGGACTGTAAAAATGTTTATCAGTTAATGTAACAAATGGATTTAATAGCTTGGTTTCTGTATGAGCCATATATTTATTCATTATCATTTATTTTCAATTTGAAAATATGATCTCTATATTTCTGATCTCTATATTTTTGCATAGCTAACAGTTTCACCACATCTTTGTTAGAGACTACATTTGGCATACATTCTACATTTACCCCATTTTATTTTGGCATCAGTTTACCATAAAAATGAGCAATGAAAGAGGAATCAAGTTGTTTTGAACTTGTTGACCAATTGAGCAGAGATTTTAGTACACAATGTCAGTTTTTGAGTATCAAACCAACAGCACTTAAAGCTGGGTTTAAAATATGCGTTTTCTTTCTTGGCGTAGTTGACGACATAAAAAGAATAAATTACATCAGTTATGAGATTCTTCTTAAAACCAGTTATAACACCAGGCACCACAAGAAGCTTTTTAAAATTTTGCAGGTGTTAACTTATATATATAAGATGTTAATTTATAACTTATGACATAAATTGCCAGGAAAAAAAAAAGGGCCATGTAGTGGTATTACCACTACATCGCCCTACAACACCACTACAGGAACATCGTTTGACTGACAAATATTAAAACCTATTTCTTTGCAAAGTAACCAGCACTCGAAATAGCAGCTGATCAACAATCATGATTGGCTACTTTTAGAAAAATTGACATTTTAATCTCCTAAATTAAATCTGGCTGATCAAATTTGATCACCGGTAATTGTTCGTCAAACTTTAATAAATATAGAAAAACATTTGAAATGCAGAAAGTTAAAAATATTAAATTAACATCAAAATTATATTAAAATGAATTATATTTTAAAATTAATTCATTTTAATTTAATAACAAACAACTCATTTAAATTCTAAATAAAATAATATTAAAAAAAAAGGCAAGTTTTATTTTAATTCTAAATTAAATAAAAATGGCAAAATAAACGTTTTATTTATTTTCTAAATAAAATAATTAAAATAAAAATGGAAAAAACAAAAATTAATTTATATTTGATTTTAAACAAACATCTTTAAATAAAATACTTTTAAAAAAAGGCAAAGTTTTATTTTAATTCTAAATAAAATAATTTGTTTATATTCTAAATAAAATAATTAAAATAAATACGGCAAAACTAATATTAATTTAAATTCTAAACAAAATGATTAAAATAAAAACGGTAATGTTTTATTTATACTCAACATAAAACATTTAAAAAGAAATACAGCAAAATAAATGTTTATTTAGATTTTAAATAAACAAATTAAATAAAAAAATGGCAAAACAAACAATTTATTTAAATTCTAAATAAAATAATTAAAGTTAAAACGACAATAGCAATTTGATTATGTAAGGTGAAAAAAAAAAATTTAGTTTTAGTAAAACTTAATAAAAAATTGATTGTCTAAAAAACAATTTGCTTGTCTGGTTTTTAATTTTTTTATTTCAGCCGATCAATGTTGATTTCGAGCGCTGAGTAACTTATAAAGCACAGCAATAAAATAGCTTCTTTTTTTTAAAATACCAAATCTATCAAATTTGAACTTGACTTTTATTGGTTTTCATAGATTTTTAAGAATCTTATGGAGCTAACTGAATTTAAGGAACACCTGTTAAAACATCTGCATGAGTATTATTGTTTTAAAGAGCACAAACTTTTATCTAAATGCCTTTGGTTTAATCTAAATTTCTCCTTTGCTATTATGTTTACATTTACTGCTGCAATAGCATCATAGATATATAGTTGACAATATATTGGAAGAGTAACTTGATCTGGCCTAAAATTATCAATACTTTGAATTGAACTATCTGTGTATGAAGTAAAAAAAAAGTTTTAATTTTAGTTTTTATTATATTTTGAAAATCTATATAATTTCTTGTGAACAGATAAAATGTAAAATTTGCAGAAATAGTACCTTCCTATTATGATAACATAAAAAGCGTGTTTCATCTGGAAATTTTTTAGCAATGCATCACTGATAGTTTTGCTTTTTTCATCTAAATTGTTAGGGAATGCAAATTTAGACAAAAATAAAAAAATCAGAATTTAAAATTAAATTTTTTCGGAATTTGGTCGAATTCCAAAAATATTTTAAATTTTTTTATGCCTATAAAAATAATAAAAATAACTTATTTGAGATAATTCATTGTTATTTATTGCATAAAAAATACTTTCTTTAAAAATAAAAATGGAACATAAAATTATACCAAATTCAATTAGTACAGAAACATTCTAATATGGTATATCATTTAATAATAAAAAATGCAAAATTATTGTTTTATTTGCCTAAAATATGCCTTGAGGAAGCAGAGATCACTTAAAGCTGCGTCACCGAGTTTCGTTCGAACTTTTGTACATAAGTTACCAGCAATTGAGAAGGCTCACTCAGACTCCACGCTCGATGGCAGAATCAAAATATGAGTAGACAAACTCAAGTTTTTGCCATGAATGCTGTTCTCTTCAAAGAATTTCATGTCAGATTTAATTTTTGAAATTAAGCTCCTATTTATGATTTGTTTCATTGAGTTGGACGTTATGTTGGACATTAATTCCAATTGAATTTTGTTCTCCAACTTTTGCATTAATGTTAAGGGCTTAGTTTGTTCTTCCAACATCACTTCTATCATATCGTCAGCTTCTGACTGCTTGCCTAAGGAAGTTTCCATGTTAGTCTTAAATATCAATCTTTGTGCAAAGTTTTAATAACTTTGGCTATTTTTTTTTTTAATGGTCTAGTGAAAGATGTGTGAATCTCACTTTTTCTGCCATTGTGTAAATACTGAAGAGTTCCAGACACATTAGTTTGTCTTTGGCTTATTCGGTCTTCTAATTTCTTCTTTAATTTTAATGAAAGTTCATCAGATCCAAAATTCTTAAGCATAAAAGAAAATGCTGCATCAGCAGAAAGCAGATTTGCATCTTCTCGACAAAGGGCTTCAATGTTTTTAATCGACAAAATTTCAGCATCTAGAATAACAATATTAGATGCAATATCAACCAATGCTTTTCTAACACAGCTTTTTAGCTTGTTAAACCTTTCAAGCATTTTAACTAAGCTATTCCATCTAGTTCTAGTGTCCGTAATAAGTTTCAATTGTTTTCCAAATTCTTGTTTCATGTATACTTGAAGAATATTATTTGATGTTCTCGAAAAACGAAATTTCTTTACAATCGAACAAACTTTTTTTGATGAAAATACTTCAGTCTCAAATTCTTCAGTCTCAACAAGCTCAGCTTCATTATAAGTCTGTTCAATCAAGCCAACATTTTCATCTTCAATGTATTCCTCATCCGATTCTTTGAAGTCACTTACTTGATCTTCTACACTATTATTTTCTGTATATGTGTGAGCCACCAATTCAGCTGTACTCGAATTATTATACAGAACATCAATTACAGTTAAATGTATAGCATGTTCAAAGCACAACTGCTGATTACATGGTAAAAGCTGTCCGACTTTTTTCATCACAGCTACCCCATCAGTTATTATAGGCGTAATATATTTATCGATTGTTGTAATGCAGAGCCGTAATGCATTTCTCTGCAAGGAAATGTCCTTCAACAGGTACTAAACATAAATTCCAAAACTGTTTCTTGCCATGGACATTCACATTTAAATAACATCGGTTTCTTGAAGATGTCCATTCATGTAGAGTTAAGCAAAATCTTGCTCCATCTTCTTTTAAATTTATAAAATCCTGCATCATTTTAGCCCGCATTTTTTGTGTGTATTCTAAAACCATTTTGCGAATCGATTGGTAATACATAATCTCAAGCGCCTCTAGCCAAAAATAAATTTCTCAAATTGATAGATGTACAGAAAACTTTGAATGGCCTATTATCTAAGTCACATATTCGTGATACGATTGCAGAAAGTGACTTTTTTGAATAAATAGTTTGTAATCGTCATTTTTGATGCGCTGCTTTCTGGACCTTCATCTTGCACGACGTGCCATTTTAATACATTATTATTGTGTATTGTTCATAAATGTGTGTGCTGCGGTGTTGTGCTTGAACCAGCGGTTTTTACTATTTCATAACATATTTTACATTTTGCTGTTTTTTTGATCCTCTTAAAAAATGAATCCAAACAGAATTTTGATTTTTACATTGCTTTGTGCATTCCAAATAACTTTCCTTTGAAGACATTTTAGGATGTACTGTTGATAATAATTCAACTTGTTAAACAAAACAAATATAAAATTAAATAGTTATCAAATAATGTTGTTAAATTAAAACTGCTATTATTTGCTTACCTATTTAAAAAATATTGATCCAAATAATTTAATACACACCTCAGTCCTATAAGCAAATCTCAACACTGTTAGAAATTGTAAAATATAAGACATGAACACGAGGTTATACCAAATATAAAAATTATTACGCGTGAATATGAAATGAAGACATGAAACCTTCAACTGCAATAACGCAATAAGCAAATCTCAACAAATTATTACATGTGGATATGAAATGAAGACATGAAACCATTAACTGCAGTTAAGGAATGTTTTTTCTATGTCTACTTGTATTATGCAGGATAACTGTAATTTACAATTGTTTTCTTTATTTCTTCTTATAGAATTAGAATGTAGAATATTTGTATGTACAGAAACAAAAACACAATTTAAAAGTTGGAGAGAACACGAAAAAATAAATTTTAATTTCAGAATTCACTGAAAAATTTTCGAAATTCGAAACTATATTACGAAAATGAATTCTGGAATTCTCAAATTTCGAATTTCGAGATGCAATCCCTATAAATTGTTATATTCTGGAATTTCTTGCTATACAATGTGTTCCCCTTGTCTAGCAGCATAGCCTTGTCTAGTTATAATATATTATCTCCCTTGTCTAGCATCTAACATTCTTTAGATGATTATATTCATCTTATCTGAGACTCTTTTATTTCAGTAACAATTATTTGCAACTTGCTTAACTACACTGTTTGGGCTTGTTCAAACTGTTCCTCGTTTGGGCCTAAAATGTCTATAGCTTTCTGATCAGTCTTTTCTACATTTTGTAGATGATTTTGTTAATCTTGCCTAAACTTGTTAATCTTATCTAAACTTTTTCATTTTCAAGATTTTTATTTTCAATTTTTCTAATTGTGTTTCTACCATTTTCAAGACTATTAAATTCATCTAGCCTACTATCTTTTCTTTTAGTTTGAGAATTTTCAACCATGTATAAATTTTCAATAAACATTAACAGTAGTAACAAAGAAATAATAAACCATATTAATGATTAAAAACTCAAAATTGCTATTATTTAAGATTTAAAACAAATAAAATTAAAGATAAATTATCAAAACAATTTAAAAATTATTCTATTTAGCTATGTTAAAAGCATTCTTGATATAGAATATGGATACAAAAAAAATCACTTGACTGAAACACTTTTACTTAAACTCATCAATGATATATTTGAACTTTTTGATAAACCAGTGCCTTTAGGATTATTGTTACTTTTTGTATTTAGCACTATTGGCCAGCAAAAACTACTTAAGCTATTAATTAGTGAAATAGGTATAATTGACTCAGCTCACAAGTGGTTTGAATCATTTTTAGTTAACCTAAAAAGTTAAAATTTGTAACTCATATTCCACAAACCTAAATGTTAAATATGGAGCCTCCCAAGGTACAGTTGTTGGTTCAAAACTCTTTAACATATAAGACCACTCAAAAAAATTATCTGAATATAATCAATTTTAAAACTTTTGGGTGATCATCAAGCTGTAAAAGCATTCCTTTCTTTATTTAAATATAATACACTAGCAAAATGTCTTAGTTACATACTTAAATGGATGAGTGATTTATTTTTATGCATTAACCAATTGAAAACAAAAATATTAGTTATGGTCTAACATTCAAAAAGATATTATTATTATTATTATTAAAGGTTTGTCAACAAGGAATGCTTAAGATTTGTTGACCCAGCAAAAAATTTAGGTGTGATTCTTGACGATCAATTATCTTTCAAAATGTAAATAAAAAAATAGTTAAATGATAATAAACAATAATATAATAAACAAAATATACAAAATAAAACAGTTCATATGCCATGCATATAATGCATAAAGATTTGTGCACCATACAATGCTAGATTAACCCAGGCGCACAGGTGCAGCTGCGCTTGGCACCCAAAAAATATGGCCTTGGTAGGAGCCCCAACTTTTTAAAATATATATACCACTGAAGTTGAAGGTTTGTTGGGGCCTCTGTATCACTATTGAAACTTTTTAAATGAAAAACTAAAATTAACAAAAAAATAACAGCACAGTTATTTTTTTTAATCAATTTTTCAATATGTCAATCTCACACAGGACAGAAAAATGGTGAAATTCAATATATTCAGTATCCACCGGAAAATTATTTTGTTTCTTCTACTGCTTTTTCAAGATTAAGATGACAAATTCAGAACTGGCAATTCATAGGAGTAAGTTAAAATCAGTTTTTCCAAATGCTGACATTGCATATCAGATTTTTCTAACCCTTCCCAATACATTAGTGCAGAGTGAGCATTTTCTAATATGGCAAGAGTTAAGAATGATCTCCGTTCCTCAATGTTAAATGGTTGTTTAAATTCTCTTTGTTCTATGACGATTGATAAAATTTTGTTTCAAATTATAAATTTTGAAGTGTTGTAATTAACTTTACCATTTTGAAAGCAAGAAAAAACTCTTTATGAATAAAAAAGTAATCATGTTTTGCTGCATTCATTTTAGAATATATATTTTTAGGGACCCCAAAATAATTTTTGCACTCAGCCCCCAAGACCCTTAATCCGGTGATGGCACCTTAGTATGTTCACTATTTTCTTCACTATTGCAACTCCCTCTACTATGAAATTGAAAAGAAAGTATTAAAATAATGCTATCCATTCAAAGTTGAGCAGCAAGACAAGTATTTAAAACCAGAAAGTTAATTAAATGACCAGCAATTTAAAAATTTGTATTGGCTGAAAATCAGAGAAAGAATCTATTTCAAGGTTCTTTAAATATTGCACAAATCACTTATTGTTAATTAAGTTACATAATCACCAAGTCATTATGTAACTTAATTAACAACTCAAATTCAGAAAAAACCCTAAATTTAAAATATATTTAGTTATATAATAATTTGTTGAACAGCAGCAAGTGCATACACTCACACACACACACACACACACACACACACACACACACACACACACACACACGCTCACGTAAATATAATTATTCTAATGGTACCAGTTTGTTTAGATTACTTACAGTCATTTCTATCAAAATAACATGTAAAATATGACTACCTTTTTTATTTTTCAGATTCAGTCCAATTCATATTTCGTATCATGGCAAAAATATCGTCCAATTACTTTTGGTATACCTGTTGTGTTCGCTTGCTCCAAGAATATGACTAATCAAGATGTATATGATTGTATTTTATTGCATGTCTCACGTTATATAAATGGAATTGTTTTTAAAAAAGGGTATATTTTTTAATTTAAAACAAAATTTAAAGATTTAAACATAAATATTAAAAAAAAAAATTGTAACCAATATAGTTATATTTGCATAAAAGTTGTTTATAAGTTTTTTTTTACTTTTTAGTGAATATCCATTTGAAATAAAAGTTGTTAATAAGTTTTTTTTACTTTTTATGAATATCTATTTGAAATAAAAGTTTTTTTACTTTTTAGTGAATATCTATTTGAAATAAAAGTTTTTTTACTTTCTAGTGAATATCCATTTGAAATAAAAGTTGTTAATAAGGATTGTAGTTTCTGCTCTTTGTGTCCTTGGTACAAGTGAGTTTTTTTTCTGTTTTAATTTAAATTTTTTAATCTATTTTATTTTTATTTGTATACATTGATATTCAAGTATAACTAAAAACAAACAACAAAAAAGTTGTTTGTTTTTTTTTCCATTCCCAAAGCTGCTATTAATACAAAAAATATTTTTTAAAGTTTGTGTGTAATTTTTTTTCAAAAAAACCAGGATAGCCTTTTGAAAAACATTTAACTTGGTAATATTAGAATATATATCTATCAAATAACACATTGTAACAACATTTTTGTTTATAATAATTTTTTAATGTTTCTAACATAATTTTGGCTAATTTCAGTGCTGCTCATCAAAATTTCCTGAGAAAAAGCATGGAGTATATTTCAGAGTTTTTGTCTATAAGTAATGCATTTATAACATATATTATATATATATATATATATATATATATATATATATATATATATATATATATATATGCTGATTTTATTTGTATTTTATGCTGTTTTTTTTGTGCGTTTATTTGTAATTGAACTAATTACAACTGTTATATGAAGTGTCTACTAGATTCTGGAAGCTTTGTTCTAACTCATTCTGTTATGTTATGGTTACTATATTAGTTCAACTCGAGCTAAAAATAAGATTTTGATTTGTGAAAAATTTTTTACTGCATATTATGCTTATTTCGACATGGCTAAAGGAGATCAGGACCTATTATGGGTATCATAATACAGTTATGTAATATGTTAATTTCAGTAAATATATTCATTAGTCCACAGATTAAAGTTATGTTGTCGTGAAGAGAGCTAGAGGACAAAATGTCTGCTGTTGAAAAGAAAATTTAGGCATGTTATTCATATTTTTTAGGCAACAAAAAAAGTGGTAGCTACAAAGAGCTAGTGAAAAAATTAATTCTACATTATGCGGAAATGAAATACAGAATGTCAATTTTGAGTTTATTAGATTCAGTTTGGGTGATGTGAGTATAAAGCATCAAGAATGTTTTTGAGAGATTAAATTACAACATAATGTAAAATTATGTAATGTAAGAATGTTTTTGAGAGATTAAATTACAACATAATGTAAAATTTTTTAATGTAAGAATGTTTTTGAGAGATTAAATTACAACGTAATGTAAAATTATGTAAAAATGATGTTTTGTAACAAAACATTTTTAAACTAGTGTAACATGATGTTTTTACAACACTATGTAACATGATGTTTTGTAACAAAACATTTTTGAACTAGTAAATGATATATATTGACTAAAGTTGTATTTTGCAATAGAGTTATTTATATTTCAATAGTTTTTTGTTTTTATAAGCAAATGGTTGATGCAATAAAAAAATGTCATATTAGTTAGAAATATTAAAATTATATTTGTTAAATTGTGTAATCAATTGTTTTAAACCCTAAAAAATATCTTTTTATTAGAATTTTTTGAATCTAGAGTTATTATATAACGCAATTTGAGAAGACTTTTTCTGAATGTTGTTTTTTTAAAAAAAATATTTTTAAAGGTAGCTCAAGCCCTTAAACATCAGACGGGTCCCTAATGTTATTAAAAAAAAAGCGAAATTTTATAAAAAATTTCAAAAATAATCATTTTATAAAAAAGTTATTATTTTAAGTTTCACTGCCTAAAAAACTACATTTTTAACTAAAAATGAAAATATACATTTTTAACTAAAAATGAAAATATACATTTTTAACTAAAAATGAAAATATACATTTTTACAAAAAAATTTTAATGAAATTTTTTTTTCTCAATGTTTTTTATAAAAATGATGATTATTTTTAAAATTTTATAAAATTTTGATTGCAAGCAACTACTATTAAGTTGAGAGTTACTGGAAAACAAAAAATAGTGTTAAAGAGCAAAAAAACAGCTGACTGAAGACTTGAAAAGTTGTAGGTTGTATAAGTTAGAAAAAATAAAAATTGTGGGAGAGAGTTCCAAACTATTGAAGTGAAAGAAAAAAACAAATAAAAGTTTTTAGAGCATGAAGATATAAAGTAAAAGGATACTGAATGACACCTAGTTGAATGAGGAGTCAATCTAGAATGTTTTAGTTGATGGAACTAATGATGGTAGCTCATTTGAGTAACAACTATGATAGTGGTTGTTAAAACATAATAGCAAACATGATAGTGAAGCAACCACGATAGTGGTTGCTACTCCATACGATATTGCAAATACATTATATGAAGCATCCTTATAGAGAAAACCAACATGTCAAACCTTATCGAAAAGTTTTAGATATGTAAGATATGTTAGAATAGCAATATAGCTCTTGCCTTGCCACCTCCATCTAGTTGATGATAAAATCTTTTGGTTACAGCAGTTGTAAGTCAGCTGTAGAAAGCTAAGATCAAAGTCAGATTGTGAATGAGTGAATAAGTGAAAGCTGAAATGTTTGTTGATTAAAGACTCAAAAATCTTGCTAATGATAGAGAGAAGATTGAACAATAACCTGTGCTCCAGAGTTTTTGAAAGTTTAAAAAAAAAAAAAAAAAAAATACAGATACCATTTTCCAGCAGACAGAAAAACAAGGTTCAGTCAACCACTTTTTAAATAATTTAGAGAGAGTTGAAGAGAAATCTTGAGAACACTTATTAGACTTTAATAGGAATATTTTCTGGACCACAAGCAGTTGAAGAGTTTAATTGAGAAATGACTTTAGCAACAGAAACTGAAGTGATTTGGATGTCTAACAATGAGAAATTTTTATAAATGGATTGGCATGAAGAGTAAGCTAATTGGATTTAAGAGGTTCTTTGCAAAGATCATACCAATCAATAATAAGATCCCATGAATTACAGATGGATTGTTCGACTGTTAAAGTTGTTGAACGACACTGTTGAAGATTTTCAAAAAATCTCTAGAACCTAACATCTGAGATAAGATTTAGTTAACTGAGAATAATGGAGTTTAGCATCAGACAACACATTTTTACTTTGATTTCTTGCAATAATAAATAATAAACTCTGACTTAGCAAAGTCAGCATTCTTTTTATTAGAAGAAGAGAAGACATGTTGCCAACAAATTCAAGTATAAAGTAATATGAGAATTTACTCTAAAGTTTTTTGTATGGCAAAAATCCGTAACTGTGTAAATCCTTCTAAGTATCGGGAACACTTTTGTAAAGTGTTCCCGATACTTAGAAGGCTTTTAAGGCTTAGTTTTATGTATATGTATGTATAAAGAAACACCTTTTGCCATTCATTAAAAAAATGCAATAAAAAAAATAATAAACTGTGTTTAAATTCAACCAAAGGTTTAGAACCAAAGTTTTCATATATTTTACTTGTTATTTTAGTTTATCATTTTAGTGATTATGTTTTTTATTTAAATATTAGGTGTTCGCATAAACTTTTTAATACTTATGGTTTGAATATGTCCTTACAGCTCAAAAAAGTTAATTCAGCAACATTTGTGTTTATTTATTTTTAATTAAAATAAAAAATAAAAAAAAGTATTCTGCTGCAAAAAAAAGTGCTCTTGCCATGAGAGTAATGAATTATTTATTTACAGATTTTGCCGTGGTTGTGTGATTCAATGTGATTCTCATCGATTTGCTTATACAAGTTCTTACCTAGCAATCGATTGGGATTCTATGATTCTTCCCTTGTATTACCAGTATTCAAAAGAAAAGGTAAATTCTTTAGATTTTATTATGTGAGTTTTAAAAGTGACAAGTTTAAAAGGTGACATGACAGGTAAGATTAAAACGTGCATGAAAAGTGAGTTTGAAAAGTGGCACAACTGGTAATTTTAGAACGTGTCATGACCAGTGAGTTTGAAATGTGACATGACAAGTGAGATTGAAAAGTGACACGGCTAGTTAATTTAAAATGTGTCATAACAAGTGAGTTTAAAAAGTGACACTATGATAAAAGTGACATCATTGTTTCTCTTCTCTTCAATGAAACAGCAAAATTTGATTTTAAACTTCAAAATATTATTCACTTAATCCTTTTTTAATAAATTATTTTTTGTTTTTAAATTAAGAAAATAGTGACTAGTTTGTTTCAAATACATTAGTATTTATGACATGAATATTACATTAGTAATACATTTTTCAAATACATTACATTAGTATACTTACATTAGTGCATACATTTTTTACGAAGTTTAACTTTAGTTTTTTCAAAAATAATTTTTTTACTTCCAGCAGTTTGATGATCATATAAGCATTGGAGAGAGTTTGGCTCAGCTTCACAAAACTGTATCGCTTGACACATGTTTGAAAAATTTTACTGAAGAAGAAGAATTAGGAGAAGATGAAACATGGTATAAATTTAAATATTCTTTGAATTTAAACTTCTCAAGTGACAATGTATTAATAAGTTATTGGTAATGATTAATGTAATGTAGCGATTTAATAAATGTAGAGATTAATTGGGAGTGATGTAATTTGTAATAATGTACTGTTGTTATTGATGATGCTAATGATGGGCTTTTGGGAATGATGTAATGTATAATGATGAACTATTGTTATTGATGATGTTATTGATCGACTGTTGTTTTTAGTAATGTGTAATGATGTGATATTGTTATATATCAAGTTTACTTAAGATAGAATTACTTATATGAAAATAGAATCTATTTGATGATTGATCACTGAACATTAAAAAAAATAAGAAACCAAAGGATCTTTCTAAATTACAATTCTAAATTTAAAAAGATAAAAAAAAGTCTAAACAACTTAGAAACATGATTGAGCAAGTTTTTTTTTAGTTTTTCAAAGCGTTAAGTTAATGATTATATATTTTTGTAATTTTTCAAACCATTGTTTAAATTAATGAACATCTATTTTTGTAAATCCATATTCTTTAACATTTTTATTTAGAGTTTCTATGTCTTCTAGGCATAAGTTAACATATTAATATACAATAGATTTTATAAAGTAATGCTTACTAAGTATCCAAAAAGGAATGAAATATACACATTTTTAACATTTATGTAAAATTCTGTCAAATATTATGCTTCATCTATTGCAAAATCTGCAACAGGTTGTTTGTCTAAAAAAATCTTGTAACTAGTTATTTTGAGCAATACTACTAAAATACCATGAAATAGTTTTAGCGAAGAAAAAATGTTAAAACCTTTTCCAAATAAATTTCAACTTAATGTGCCAAACAGTTTTTATACTCTTCTATATAATTTAGCCAATGAGATTTGTAATTTTTGACATATTGTATCCACATAATATGTATTATTATCATAATTAAAATGAAATGGTAAGAATAAAATATTTAACCTTAGTATTAATATTAGTAATTGCTGTAACTGGTGTGAGCCAGTGAGTGTAGCATTAACATACTATGACAGCCGATTTGCTTGATTGTTGTTCATCCAGCAATCAAGACCTGCTTTAAAACTGTTAACCTTATGTGCTTTAACCAACTCACTTGGTAACTTGGCAAGCTATTCCATGAATTGGCCGATCTATTAAATAAAAAGTTTTCACAACTTAGTGATTTCTTTGACATATTTAAAGCTTTTGTTTGAGTTTGTTGAATACTATTTTTTTTTATTGTTTCCAAATCATTAAAACCATTGAAGAATTTAAAAAGTTGAGTCATATCTCCTCTTTGTCTTCTTTTTATCAAGGTAGTCAAGTCGAGAGCTTTTAGACAATTTTAATAGTTGATTTTTTTAAGTGATGGTATTAATCGAGTTGCATGATGTTGGACTCTTTCTAATAAATCAATTTCTCCTTTTCTGATCTGATCCAACATTTGGTTGGCTTTGCCTACACATTTTATTACATGATTTTTCCATTTCAGATTGCTTGAGAAGATTACTCCAAGATCATTTTCAGATTCTGTTATATTTAATATTTATTTGTTGATATAAAGGGGTGATTTTTTGTTATTTCGACCAAAGCGCATGACCATTTCGAAATATTAAATTTCACAAGCCAATCTTAAGTCCACTTAAAAGCTAAATCAAGATCTGATTGCAAAGAAAAAGTTGATGCACTAGAAAGTATTTTATTCAAAATTTTGGTGTCATTTACATACAGCTTGGTTAGATTTTTTAGAGTTTCAGGCAAATCATTTATAAATAGTACAAGTAAGAGTGGTCACATTACTGACCTCTGTGGCACACCACTGGTAATTACTGTCCAAGAAAATATATTTTCACCTATCACAACTCTTTGTTTCTTTCTTTTGAAAATGCTTCAATCCATTGTATTGTCAGACCAGATACTCCATAAGCTGTTAGCTTAAGCAAGAATCTTTTATGTGGCACTGTGTCAAATGCCCTGGCGAAATCCGAAAAAACAACATCAACAGGTTCTTTAAGGCGGTTGAAACAAAGTCAAGTGTTTCAAGTAGATTCGTTGAGCGTGATTTATTTTTAACAAAATTGTGCTGATGCTTGACTATTAGTTTGATTTTATATAGAAAAGTTTCAAGTTTACATCTGATTATGCCTTCCATTATTTTACATGCAATTGAGGTGAGTGATACCGATCGGCAGTTTTCTGCTAAGGTTTTTTTGCCTTTTTTGTACAGAGGAGTGATATTTGCTGATCTAAATTGTACTGGTAGTTAGCTGGTTTCAAATGATTCTTTAAAATTATACGTAAGTGGAATGGTGAATGCTGTTGCACAATTCTTTAAAATAGCTGAATGTAAATTATTAATACCACTCAATTTATTTATTTTTTTTTAGTTTTTTAATCTTTGAAATCTTTTAAAACTTTTAAGATAAACATCTTTATATGTAAAATTGTTATTTGTCATAATGAATGTTTTAGTAGTTCTTAAATCAAAAGAAAGCAGTAGACTATCATCTTCTTTAACAAATGAAGCTTGAAAATTTTTGTTTAAGATATCAGCAAAATTTTTTAAATTTTGAGTGGTTTTACCATTTCCTCCCTATAATGCTTTTATAGAATCTTTGACTGCTTGTTGATTGTTCATGTAGCTGTAAAGAAGCTTTGGATTTTTGGTGACTCTTTTTAGCAGATTAAACTCAAAGTTTTGTCTCACTTTTTTAATCTTATCTGCTACATTTTTGCAAACCATTTTGCATTTAGATTTCAAAAGCAGGTCTTTCCATTTACATGAGCAGTTTTTATATCTTAAATTTTGTTTGCTTCTAATAAGAAACTCTAACCTAGCATTAACCCAGGCTGGTCTGATTTATAAAGAGTTTAATGTCTTTTTAATTGGAGTGAAATGATTACATGCCACCTCAGTATAAAAAATCAGTTAATCAAACATTTCTTGTACATTTTTACTACTGAAGCATTGTATCTAGTCAACATATGAAATTAGATCAGATATGAGTTTAAAATTGGAATTAGCAAACATAAATATTTGCTTACTTTTATTGTCATGGATTGCTTTATCAGACAAGATGAAACTGAACCTTTATCTTTATTTTAGTCTTTAATCTTATTTTCTATTTATGTCTTATATCTGTTTTAGCTTTACTTAATAACCTTTTTTTTTCTTTATTATTATTATTATTTTAATAAACAAGTTTTTTGTTTGTTTAGCTATTGATTTCAGAAACTTTTTTTTCAGGTATTGTTCAAAATGTAACATGCATCGTAAAATTGCAAAAAAATTTGATATATGGAAATTACCTCCTATTTTAGTAAGTTTTTTTTTTCTTGTAAAACTTTTCTTGTGGTTCCAGTATTTATCTTTTACTTTTATCTTTTTTTTTTATTTTTAATTTTGTTTTTAGGTTATACATCTTAAACGTTTTCATATGATAAACAATCAATGGGTAAAATCAAATAAGCATGTGCGTTTTCCATTTGATTCATTTAATCCATCAGTTTATATGACTAAAATCAAGACCAGCTTGAGTTCTAATATGTCATGTAAAGTAAGTTTGTTTTTTTGTATTAAAAAGTTTTGAGTGTTTTTATTACCTTCATTGTATATATATTTTCATTATTATTTATTTTATTGACAAACAAAAAGTTTGTAAGTTTTTGTATCTTTTATAACTTTAAACGTTTATAAATTTTATAACTTTAAACCTTTATTTATTTTAAATCTTTAAACACTTATAAAATTTTAACTGTGAATCCTTTAAATGTGAATTTCTTTATAAAACTTTAACTGTTATGTAAATTAATTTATAAACGTAACTGTCTTAATAGTTTTTATGAAGGTATGTATCTCCAAAATAAGAAAATTCTTAGCTGTTTTTTTAGAGGTTTTTAAAATTTGTAGAATTGCTGTTATTATCAGAAAAAAATTAATTGCTTTTATTAAAAAGCCTGTTTTCTTTTAAGTATATCATATTTAAAAAACTTTCTTATATGTGAACTTAAAAAAGTTTGATGAATCTAAATGAATGTGTTTTAAAACTTGATGAATCGATCCTACTGTAATAAAAGTTTTTATACTAACATTGAGTATTTACCGAAACATCTAAAAGCTGATTTCATTTTGAACTTTTTTTTGAGCAAACAAATTACACGTGATTTAGTATAATGTCATTAATGACATCATACTGTGAATCATGAATGGTGTTTAATTGTTACATCTCATAAAACAATCATACACCATATTAAATCAACATCTGTGACTACAGCAAAAAATTTTAATAGTATTTAATAATTAATTAAGTTAATTAGTATTTAATAATTAATTCTAATTTATGCTAATTAGCTTAATTAAACTAACTATAATATCATTCAATCAGATTAAAGAAAGCTTTGTTGGATTGTTTTTTTAAGACAAAACTTTTTAAATGCTTTAAACGCAGTTTTAGTTTAGTTGTATATTTATTTTTTTAAATATATTTATTTTCTAATTTTGTGTATACTTTTTGCAAAATATTAGTCTACAATGTATCAGAATTTATCAACTGAAAAGTGATTTTAAATCATTGTTATGGCATATCAATGAATTAAATACAAAGACTATTGCTAAGCAGGTGAAAGTAAGATTGTCAACAATCAAGAATAAAAGACACTGGCACAGTTGCAGACAGAATATGTATATATATAATTGAAATGTGGAGCTATTGTGAGAGTGATGAAAGTACTTTTAATGTGTTCTATGGAGCTAAGAGAGCTTATATTAGGAAGAGAGTAGGAAAAAGATTTAGTGCAGAACTGTTCTCTGGAGCTGTTTTCTATACTTTCAAAACTATTTAACTAGTGCTTATCAGAGTCTTGTTTTCTAACCTGCTGAAAAGCAGCATCTGTTATCCCTATTTTCAAAAACTCAGGAGAGCAATCTGGCTTGTCCTACTGTCCCATTAGTCTTCTTTCTATCATAAGCAAGGTTTTTGAATCTTTTCATTAATAAACAATCTCTCATCTTGAATCTAATAACTCACTTTCTGATCATAATTATGGATTTTGATCTTCTCGTTCTACAGCTGAATTGCTAACAGTAATAATAATACTATAACAGGCACTGCTCTAAAGAGCTAGTGTTTCTTGTGCCATCTACTAAAATTCATTCTTGTGTTACTCGTCATTCAATTAAGCCTCATCTTTTTTACTGTGACTGTTCCTAAATGCTCCAAAAATTCTTATTTGTCTAGTTTTTTTCCTCAAACATCAGTTCTTTAGAATTTGCTTCCTTTATCTTCATATAATTTTATAGATTCATATAACTTGCAATCTTTTAAGTTATCTCTCAATCCTTATCTTGCTCTATAAACTTCATCTTTTCTCTTCCAGTAACTTTGAACTCTAATAGTGGTTGCTTGCAGCTTTGTTGGAAGTTAAGATGTTGAAAAAAAAAATGTTCTCTGTATGTGGCTTCAACAATCATGTGTGTAAGGGCTCTGTTATGGTATGGGGTAACATGTCAGTATTGGTGTTAGTCATTTATATCTTTGTATAGTCATGTTGTAAACACCAAAACAAGTATATGGAAATACTAAAGCAGGCCTTATTAAGCAGTAACCAATTTTTATACTCTTTAACTAATTTATGTATGCTTTTAGCAATTTCGGTTAAGCAACTTTTTATTAAATATTAATATATAAATTAGTCTAAAGATATCTTTTGAGCAGGAAGATAAAGAAAGTAATTAACATTATAAAAACCTCACAAAAGTTTGAATTTATGAAATTTATGTAAAAAGTTTGATTACAATAGTTTGAATGACAACTATGTTAGATATAAGCGCTATTTACAAATGAAATTAATTCAGATAAAATTAAAAACAAAAAAATTTAATTTTCTTTAAATAAATCTTTTATCGAAATAACAAAAAACAAATTTAATTGTTAACAACAAATTTTTTTTGTACACATTAACATTTTTGCATTGTTTTTGTTGAGTTAATTTTTCAAATGAACTTGTTGTTGCAGTAATTTATTGTGGTAGTTTAAAAAATGTCAATTAACTGACAAAAAAAAAAGAGAGATAATGAGATAATGTCAAAATGTATATTAGACTAAAGCGTTTTTATTTAAAACAAGGCTTGCTTAAGTCACAATTAAAACCATCAGCAAACAAGCTTTTTGAATAAAAACTAGGATAAATTTTGTTTTATTAGGATAATGCCACAAGGCTAAAAGTTGTATCAAAAATATAAAATAAGCTTATATCAATCATATTGAAATAATTTGACTCATATCAAAAAATTTTGGGCAGAGCTCTTTAGAATAGTGCAGAGAACTGAACCTAAAAATATGAATAACTTGTGGCAACATTTGCATTTCTTTAAGACAATTGGCAAACAATTTTCCTAGCATTTGTGTGTAGATTTCCAACAAAATGTATTTTTTCAGGTTTTTGTTACAAAACAGTTAAATTTATTATATGTTAAATATATGTTACAAAACATATTAAATCTCCAGTAGAAAAGGTTTTTATAATTACGATTAAAAAAAATTCATAACTTGTGCTTTTTATCTTTTTTTTTTTCTTTTTTTTTGTTATAATTTCAGTTTATTATCACTGATTGTTTCCAAAAAGCATTTATATTTTTAATTTACATTTTTTATGCATTTATATTTTTAATTTACATTTTTTATGCATTTATGTTTTTAATTAACATTTTTTATGCATTTATATTTTTAATTTACATTTTTTACATTTTGTTTTTTTTTATTTTTATACTGATACTATTTTTATTCCAGTTTAAATATTGAATTTTATTTTTTTAAATTTCAGTTTATTTTATTTTCTTATTTTAGCTTTTTAGCTTATTTTTTAATATTAAGATAAAGGACTGTTGATTTATCTCATGATTAATAACTCCTGATTTCTGTTGATTTATCTCATGATTAATAACTCCTGATTTCTGTTGATCTATCTCATGATTAAAAACTCCTGATTTCTGTTAGTTTATCTCATGAATCATGAATGGTGATTTCTCTTATGATCTGATATAAAATTTAAATATTTTTTTTTTAATTTATTAACCAATTAAATCTTTATATCTTAATAATAATAGTATCAAACATTTTGAATTTTAACTTTTAGGAAACACATGATGATTCTCCGTGCCTATCAGTAACTGATATTAAAAAGTTTGATGAAACAAATGGCTCATTAACTTCAGACTTAAATTATCAAATCTGTGGTTCAAGTCGCAATGAAGAAAACTGCTACAATCTTTATGCAATATCTGTATGAGATTTTTTAACTTTTATTTTAAAATACCTAAAATTAACTTAGAATGTATGCCTAGTTTGTACTTGTAACATATACTGTATTTACTAGACCCTAACCACAACATGCTGTATATAATAACCACAATGTGTCATTTATACCATATGTTCATCCATATATCCAAGTCCATATATCCTGTTTTTGTTGGTAAAGTTTTTTCTCACTTAAATTCCTCCTGAGATTGGGACAACATTCTACAGTAGGGGTGGGAAATTTTTACATTTTTTTTCTGAAAATTAATTAATAGTATAAAAATTATTTTAAGAATAAATTTAATCGTAACAGATTCAAAAACCCTCTTTGCAAACTCATTTTTTTTGAAATAATAAAATTTTTTAAAAATCAATTGTTGCGACAGATTGAAAAGTCTTGTTTTTAAAAGGAATGACCTTTATAAACTAAAATATTGGTTAAATAAAATAAAGTAACAATTTTACATAAGGCTAAAAATACAAGCAGTGCTGTGGCTAGACGAATAGTGTTGTGGCTAGAGGGTCAGAGCCCCCTTCCCTCCCTCTCCAACCTGTCATATTATAAAGTGTTAAAATCTTAAAAAATTTCTATTACTAGGTGTTTTAAAATAAGTTCTTATATTGGAAAAAGGACCCCTAAATTTGAAAAAAGGCTGCCAAATTCACAGGCCCTGCAAATTGTCTAGCGTGGCTAGTCTCCGTGCTTACAAACTACGCATAAAATCTATGTAACTTTGGGTAAAAATATTTTTTGTTGAGTTCAACAAAAAATATCTTTAAACTCACTAAATTTTAAGTTATTTTAAATTTTTGAAAATTGCATCATAAAAGTAAATATAGTTCAAACACTGAATTATTTTATTACAATAACACACATAGGCAGATCAAAGTTTATCATAGTGTCTCAGAAATTTGGCCTCTAAGTTGGTGACGTTTCTTTGAATAATAACTTAACTTTCACAAGCAATCTTTCACATACTTCATTTGTGTAATCAATGTCTAATGAATAATCATTCCAAATATCGTAGTGTCTTTCCAAACTCTCTAGGCAATTACTAGTTAATGGCAATTTCAACTTTGTTATATTGTCAACATTTCTTCTGCAAGCTAATTCTGCTGCTAATTTATTCAAATATATAACCAAAGATTTAGACTTGTTTGATATGCAAGTGCTATAATAATGATGTTTGTCTATGCTCTTACCATCAAAATAAGCGCACCACATTTCTTCAAAAGAGTTAATATAAGACCAAATCAAGCTTAAATCATGCACTAGTTTTGTAGATTCTATTTGGACTGCAGATCTGCAAATTGATGTCTCACTAACTGCATTGGGTACAGCTTCTGCAATCTTTGCCGTTCAACTTATTTGATACCCTTCATTTTAAGATATCTTAACTACCATTTTACCGGTGATCTTTGCTTGTTTCAATGGATTTGTGTAACAATCACTTCTACTATTATTTTCTGAACTTTCGCTTCTAGAATTGCCTGACAAATCATCAAACAATTGACTATAATTTGTTTCAAGTTCTTTTCTTTTAGGTGGCAGGTTTTGTGGATGTGTTATAATAGACTCTGTCACAATACAATAGTGTATTGACCTTTGCACCCTTAGGAAGATTTCTGAAGTTATTAGAAATATTACCTAACTCTAAAAGGAAATGATATCTTTCTAATATCTGCTTTGTCTTACATAAATCAAATTTCCATATATACAATTTCTTGGCTATAAAATATTGGAAGGGCAATCAATTTGTCTAATTAAATTATTCTCTGATATCTTATACATCTAAAATACAGTTTATATTTAAATATATACAATACATAAAAGTTAAACAATATGAGTTATTTACGCAAATTTTCAAACTTTTGACAATACTTTAAAATGGATTTGCGCAGAGGATTTTTTGCATTTATATATTTTATTTTTATGTTTTCGTGAGTTTTAGGTGATTACTCCATCAATAGTTATAAGGCCGTCACTTAAAAAAAAAATTCCCACCCCTATTCCTCAGTCTAACAAAAGAAGAAATTTTTTTTTTTTTCAATTTAAATTCACCTCCCCAAGGCTAAGAAAGCCACTACAGACAAGGAGGCTACTTAAATGTGGTTATAACCCTCTCAACTCCATAACTTTGAAACATGAACCTTGACAAACAAGGTCTCTGCACAGAAAAACAAGTTGAGCACTGTACTACCAGGGACGTGGTGGAGACCAAACTGGGAACCTCTCGTTAATGAAGCAAGCGCTCTACCACCATACCACTTCTGCTAATCTCTTCATTACTAAACTATTTAACAATGGCTTTTTTCCAGCTTTACTAATTTTTTTTTTCCTGCCAACTGAAAAAAAATACTCCTTTTAAAAATGCCTTTTTACTATTGTCGTCTTTTAACTATTGTCTGATCAGTCTTCTTACTATAATTAAAAATATTTTTGAATCTTTAACAAGCTTTTATTATCTCATACATACATACATACATACATACATACATACATACATACATACATACATACATACATACATACATACATACATAAATACACACATACATACATACATACATTTTTTCTGAAGCTATTATTTTTTTCTTTTTCTTTTTTTTTCAGTGCCATTCAGGAATATTAAACGGTGGTCATTATGTTACATATGCAAAAAATCCAAATGGGAAATGGTATTATTATAATGACAGCTCCTGTAAGGTATATTTAAACTATTTAGGCAGTTATATATTTATAAAAACTTCATTAAAAAGTTTTACTAGTCATTTAATAGTGCATTTATATAATAGTGCATTACGTAGGAGTTGCAATTATCAGTGGGAAAATAAAAAGAAAGAAATTTTTGAATAGAATCCTATCAATTTCAGTGGTAATACGAAGTGTGACAATTTAGTCTGGAAAAAAAGCTCAAGATTTAGTGAGAAGTACAAGTTTTAGTGAGATCATAGGGTTCAGTTACTTGATTATAAGTTTATGGTCAAACCACTTAAAAGAGTTCAAGGAGAAACTGAGCAAGATTCTTGTTTTATCTCAATCTCTTACTAAATAAGAGATTGAGAAAAACAAAAGTTTATAATTTAGTACCAGCAGGATTACTAAAGTCTAGCCATTCACTGCAATTTGGTGTAATGCGCAATAAAGTCACCAATAACAACAATACTGGTTGATAAATAAACAGAAAGGGCTTGGTTTTTATTTATAAAGAAATAAAAAGAAAGTTGAGTGAAGAAAAATGTTAGCATATAAAAGACTTGTCAGAATATTAAAAGTTGATTTCACAACAAATATATCATTGATATGTAGCTATATGTCAAGCATGTGACTTTTAGAGTTTTTACAAATCAAGGAATAATAGCCATCAACATTGAGATCCAAATGCTGATACAGCAAAACAATTTAGCACAGATTTACTTCTATGTCAGCACTTCAAATGAAGAAGAGTTACTAGGTCAACAGAACTCCAAGCCCTAAAGCAAACAAAATAAACAAAAAAAGAAATACACAAAATACAAAATTTAATTAAATATAAACAAAAAATGAATATTTTATTAGAAATAAAATAATATATTCTTAATAAAGAAATGTTAATCTTAATATTATTTGGCAGCAAATTATTTTTGTTTACAAATCATTAAATCATTTCTATTTTCGAATTCAACTAGCAATTTAATGACTTTTGATAGAGTTACTTTTTCAAATAAAGTCATTTTTTGATATATGGTTTTTTTTAGTAATTTCAGTAAACAAAGGGTTTTCTTAGGAATTGCAGTAAACAAAGGGTTTTCTTAGAAATTGCAGTAAACAAAGGGTTTTCTTAGAAATTGCAGTAAACAAAGGGTTTTCTTAGGAATTGCAGTAAACACAGAATTTGGTTTCAGACTATGATTATTAGCTATTGTGCTGCTGTAAAAATTTTTATAAATTTAACTTTAAAATATTATCATTTTTCGAAGTATTATCATTCTTTTTTTACATTTTGCTGCTAAAGTTGGTTTTTAAAAATCATCTGAAAAAAAGTTTATTCTATTCAAGTTATTAGCTAATTTGAATAAGTTTGTAGAATAAGGCAATTTTTTTACTTGTTTACTAAAAAAGTTTTTTTTTATAATCCCTGCACAACTTATTATACAAATTGAAAAAACAATTATCTTTCACAACATATCTTTTTAAGGTCTTGTTTTAAATTTAGATTAAAAATTTAAAAGCTCAGAACAAGAAAATTTTTTAGGTCTTTCTAGTTGATAAAAATGTTAAACTTTTCTAAAAACAAACCTTTGATGCATTTTTTTTTTTTACTTTTCCGTCATCCTTAAAAAAAAAGATTATTCAAATAGAAGGCATACTGAACTGATTCACATTTTGTTTCTTCATAAATTGTATCTGGTAGTTTAAAAGCTTTAAAACATTGAGCTGTCACCAATTTAGCTTATATTGCTTTTTCACTATTATCTTTTCTACATATAAACTAACAATAACAAGATAAAACTATATGCTGACGATAGTAAAATCATAAAAATCATAAAGAATGCAAGTGACAAGGAGAAATTACAATTAGATATAGACAAAATCATGGCATGGTCCTCCACTTGGTTAACAAATTGAATTATGAAAAATGTAAGATTATACATATGGGCAAAAATAATCTAAATAGAGTGTATATAATGCATGATATTGACACCGGACACTGCCATACCATATCTAGTACAGAAAATGAAAGAGACCTAGGCATAGTAATACAATCAGATCTAAAACTGACAGATCTAAAAATGACAAACTCAAGTTAACTCAGCTGTTAGTAAAGCAAAAATGATGCTAGGCATTATAAAATGGACATTTAAATACTTTGATAACAATATGGTAAAAAAGTTATATACAACTTTTGTTCGTCCACATCTGGAATTTGCTATTCAAGCTTAGTGTCCTTACTTAAGACATCGATAAAATTGAAAAAGTCCAAAGAAGAGCCACTAAGATAGCACCGGCGTTGAAGAAATTATCATATGAAAGAAGATTAGAGGTCATGCAACTAACAGCTCTTGAAGAGCATCGAATATGTGGTGATTTAATCCTGCAATATAAAATTCAATTGGCTTTCCCAGTACAATTACACCGAGTCACAAGAGGGCCCTCATCTGAGACAACACAAATTTAAATTGAAAAAATTTTCTGCAAAAACACTCATAGATTTTTTAAAAAGATTTGATAAATTTTTTTGCAAATCGTATTATTATTATAAACTCTATTTCTTTTCTCTCCTAATATATAGAGATGGATCTAATTAATGAACATAAAAATAAAATACATAAAATAAAATAAAAACATCTTTTAAGTGTGATAACTTTTTAAAAATATTTTTTAAATTATAAAAAAAAATCTCCGAAAAGACAAACTTCTTACCTTTTTCTAACAAATATTATACAAGTTAAAAAAATTGTTTTTTAATTGTATCTAGTTTTTTACATTCAAATATATCTTATCAAAAAACTATAAAAGAATATAAGAACTACAAAAAATCCTGTACTCATGTACATGGTACCTAAGCCTGTACTCATGTACATGGTATATGAGCCCATGGCCTCCATATTCTAAAACAGGGCCTTATGCTGGGCCCTTTTTCGGGGGGAAAAATTTTTTTTTTCCTCGCAAAATATTTTTTCAAAAAGTATTTGTTGTTTCTGCCTAACTTTCCCAAAGCTGTAAGATGTTACTATACATTGGCGCTGTTCATCTGAAATTAATTTGGGTCATGTACCAGAGTCATCAAGAATTATCTCAGTGTTTTTGATTACATTAGAATCAGAAGTATCATCTGCGTTTAATTCTTTTTCTGCCACACCATCATTAGACTTATCTCTTGTTTCTTGTCCCTCAGAAGCAGCGGATCCATGCGCATTTCCTTTGTCTGATTTTTCACCTGTTGAATTTATTTCAAAATGTTCTTCAGCTCTGACATCAATGCTACAGTTATGCTCTCTGCAATCCTCAATTTTACCGTTAGAAGAATCTTCATTTCCATATGGAAAAAATTTAGTTAATGATTGACAACCAAAAGATTCTTTTGATCTTATCTCATTTTTAAGTTTTCTCTTTTGAGCTCCAGATTTATGTTTGTAATTTGAGTTTGACATGGTGTTTGAATAACTTGACATCTAAAAAAATAATTTTCCTTTCGAGGCATGATTGAAATCCTGAATAATAAATGTATCATTTAAGGAAAAGTTTTGTTTTGAAACATCATAATCATAATATTTTCAAGCGATATATATGTCCGAACTCAAATAATTTTAGAATAAATTATTTTCCTTTTTTAGTTTATTATTTGATAACAAAGTTCAACTAATGTAAAATGATTAACCTGAAAGATTATGGACCAAATTATGTTAACCAGTTCATTAACGAAGAAAAAACTATTATATGAGAAAAATGCGGGAATTAGTTTACACAACGGTCTGCATAATAGTTTTAAGACCATAGCGGTCTTAAGTGCATGTTAAGCTACTTGTTAACGTTAATAACTTATATTTTATAACGAAGATTAGTTTAGCTTCAGGATTCGTTCAAAGAAATCAGCATAAAAAAACATATGAAATAAGTGAAAAAACAAGAAGTTTACCTGAATTGTTGAAATGTCTATTTTCCACTTTTTAATTTTAGACAATGTTTTTGGTTCAAAAGTTTTTATTTTATTTTCACTTTTATTTTTAATTCAAAACAATAATATTTTACTTGGATTTACTATTTTATGTACAAAATTTAACGTAATATGCTCATTGTGCGGGTATTAAAACATGTCCACACACACTTTTGAAAACAACTTCTAGTTACTGTACTAAAACTAAATATTGTTTAAAGATATTAAACAACCATATTTCTAAACTTCAAGTGTTTTATAAATGAGCTGTTTTAACACCAATGGTTATATTGTAAATAATTAGAACAAATGAATGAATAATCGAGACTTGAAGTTTTTCTCTGTCTATCATTTTGCAATATTACCTGCAAGAAAAATAATTTTATTTGGCTTTAAATTTACAACTCAAGCACTGTGGAAAAAAATTTAAAAACATTCGAAAGTTTATGTTTTAAATATTTTTAAACTTAAAGTTTTAATTATGTTTAATTATTTATTTTAATATTTATTATATTTATTTGATCTTCGGTTACATTTTTAACCAAATTTTTATCATGTTTTCTGTGAAGAAACATAAAATTAAAATCATTTCTTTTTAATTTTCAAAAGTCTGCCATTTATACAAAGAACATCAAAATAACAATTGTAATATTATTGTGGTATCATCTTCATCATTCATATCATTATCATTTTCAATTAAGATTTTTTTTAGTTACAGTTAAAGTGATTTTTTATAAAACACATCGCTTGTTTCAGAAGTTTGACTACTTCAATAATTTTCATTTTAACCAATATTATTTTCCTAGAAGTTTTATACGCTTGAGCCATTTTTGTATGTATAGTACAGAAAGTAAATTTAAAATAATTTTTGTAAGTATGTATAGTACAGAACACTGCTTGATTTTAAGGGTTTTAGGTTGAACTTCAAAAAACATGAGGTTTTTGTTCAGGTTCTATTAATATGTATATGTAGGAACTGGAATGTTTTAAAAATAAAATCAAAAGCGTTCCTTCTTAGTCCAAAATTGATATTTTTTGAAATCCAGAAAACAGTGCTTGAAAAATAATATCATTTATATTATTTTAGCTATCATTAAAAAAATCATAGAAACCCTCATGACCATCCATTATCTTTGTCTTTAAAATGTGGTGATTTAATATATAATAATACCTTTAATGATTTGATGACTTTACTGCTTACATGCTACTAGAACTACTATTTTGGGTCTGTTATATACATTACAGGTTTCAAAGCAAAATAAACTTAGTAAAAAACTTTTATGTTTTTTTTTAATTAAACAATAAGATCATATATATTATATAAATAAGTTAAAAAATTTGAATTTAATTAGTTTAAATTGTCATAGAGCTGTAGGTGGAAGCAACTTTTTTAAGCTTCAATCCATGGTTTTTGTTAGTCTCTGCGACAGCATAGCGCTTCAATGTTTTTGTTAAATTTTTATGTACAGCCTCGGATGTTTGCTCTGAAAAAAGTCTAAGAGCTTTCTGATTCCTTTAGAGAACATCTACAAGGGGTATTTAATAATATGGATGTATTCGACAAAACATAGTCACCAAGTGACAATGTTTTGTCAAACACATCTTTATCTTTACAATAGTATTCTAAATATTCAGTAGATTCAATAAACTGCAAGATATCTTCACTGTATGAAAGTTTTAGCATTATGCTAAAACAACTTTTTGCAACTTTTGCAAAATAAAAGATTTTAAGTATATGGTTAGAATATATATATATATATATATATATATATATATATATATATATATATATATATATATATATATATATATATATAATTGTTACCTGTTCTAAACTTCTGCAGGGTTTCAATGCAGGGGTATAACTGAATTGTGTTACCAGCATCATTTCATCTAATAATTTGAGAACTTTACCACAGTTGGGTGTACTAATCTATAATCTATACATCTAATAATTTGAGAACTTTACCACAGTTGGGTCCAATCCGCCACCATTATGACCATGCCACATTACAGTATTTTTGTCCAAAAAGGATTTCAGGCCCTCATTAACTAAAAGAATGTCAACAATTTTTATCACAACATGCTCATACATGTGAAGTTCCGGAGGAGGGATAGTATCAAGAATAAATTTTCTAGGATCTTCTTTAATTAAACATGGGTTAATAACATTATTCAATAATTGCATAGTCTTATAAGAATATCCTGCATCTTGGTACAGATAGTAATCTGAACTTAGGAAGGCAAAAGCTCTCAAGTCACCTGATGACCTTACTGTACCAGTATAGTAACAACAAGCATGTTTTCTACCATGACTCTATAATATTTTATTTTATTATTCTGAGATTTAATGTTTAAATAGCTACTTGTAAAAATTAATAAAATTAAGCAAAATCTCTTACTGATATGCCAAGAAGTACGCTTATGAGCTTTTTAGATTAATTTAGAAATTTGAGCTGATTTAGATTAATTAATTTAGTTCCAATTTTAAGATTACAACTTAAAATTTATAAACTAGATGTTATTTGTCTTACAGAAACGTGGTAGATAAACAGAATTAGGTGTAAACATATATAAGTATAACATTTTCAGAAATGATAGTAAAACTCATAGAGGAGGTGTTTGAAGTTTAAAAATATAAATAACTTAAATAAGCATTATTTTTTGACAATATATAATATTTGTTTAAGTTTTCCAACAATGTGACTGTCCCGTAAGTAATAAATATGTCATTTTTATTAAGTTTATGCGTAAAAAAAAGTATCCAATAAAGGAAAGGGTTATAACAATCACAATAAACTGCTTTTTCTATAATTAAAACTAAAAATCTGATAGTTGAAGCATTTCCTTAAAGCCTGCTATTTCCATTTTTTATCTGAAAAGTTTGTTGGAGTTAGTAATTTAGTTTTTCTTGAGAAAAAAGTTAAAAAAAAAATGTAAAAGTTTAATTGTTTGTTTGCAATTATATTGTAATTCAACATGTATAAATATTAAAACTATATGAAATTAGCTAAAACAAATGGTTAAAATTAGTGATGTCACAAATATTTGGCGATTTAATAAAAAAGACAATTGTTTAATCGTATTTAATTCTGTTTTTTTAACAAAACTTGTTTATCGTCATAAGCATAAATTCTTAACAAAAAAGAACAGAGTATATATCTCTAAATAAAAATTTTTTAAATTAACAAAATACAAATTGTTAACAAATAAATAACAGTATATATCTTTTCAACAAAATTTACTTAAAATTATAGATATTAAAAAAATTATAGATAATAAAAAACTATATATCTTTTTAACATTTCTTTTAAACACATTTATTCAACAATATTTTTTAACATACCAAGATTAAGGTTATTTTCTTTGAAGTTACGCGCCAAAGCCAGAATTATCACCTTGTTCACTCTTAAGTCTTTCTCGTTTCTACTTCGCTCCTCTAACTTTGTTTCATCGAAAATGTTCATTATAATCTGAAAATTAATCACAATTTAATAATAATTCTAATTTTATTTCTTTTATTTGTGTAATATAAAGTAGGTTAAGTTACTAAACCTTCAGTGAACCCTGTTCTCCGTCAATTCCAACTTTTCTTTTATAGGATCTAATCAACGTAGAGAGCAGATTTCTTGAACAAGTCTAATGAGATCTTCAATGTATACAACATTTTTCAACACTGAGTTTTCAAGTTCATCTTCCTTTATAGGATCTAATCCACGTAGAGAGCAGATTTCTTGAACAAGTCTAATGAGATCTTCAATGTATACAACATTTTTCAACACTGAGTTTTCAAGTTCATCTTCCTTTCCATTTAAAAAAACAATTCTTTTGTAACTGTAAAACTTATTAAGTTTTACAGTTACAAAAGAATTGCAACTGTAAAACTTAATAGTAACAATAACAATTAACAATTGAATTCTTTTCAATACCTCATTGTGAAATACCATACTATAAACAATGTGAGATATATTAAATGTTATAGATTTTTTGAAAAAAAAAATTAATGTACTGCCTGATATTACTATTCGAACTAGTATCATCAATGATGGCATACTGCGAAGAGAGTAGTTGTCTCTTTTGTTACAGCAACAAAAACAAACTGAATCTCTGGACTCATTATGATTTTTTTTCCTTGAAAGATAAGCCATTTGACATGTATTATTTATCTACTTTTATTGTTATTTAAAATAAATGTTTATTAATTAAAAATGTTACAAAAAGTTATAACTTTTACAAAATAAAATAAAAAAGTTGTAAAATTTTTTACAATATTTCTA
This sequence comes from Hydra vulgaris, assembly GCF_038396675.1. Classification (NCBI taxonomy): domain Eukaryota; kingdom Metazoa; phylum Cnidaria; class Hydrozoa; order Anthoathecata; family Hydridae; genus Hydra; species Hydra vulgaris. Next base: position 44,186,433 of record NC_088929.1, read on the forward strand.
AACAATTCATCAACCGCTTTAAGAGCTTTATTAGTAAAACTATTAAAGGTATTATTATATATTAAGGTAACAACATTTTGAAAACAAAAAAATGGAGTGGCACGTGGCTTTCTAAGATTTTTGTAATGAAAATATGCTTGAATAATAAAATTAATATTGTTTTTTAAACGCTAATTTCTGGATTTCAGAAAATATCCATTTTGGACTAAGAAGGAACGCTTTCGATTTTATTTTCAACACATTCCAGCTCGTACATATACATATTAATAGAATCTGAAGGAAAATCTCATATCTTTTGAAATTCAACCTAAAACCCCTAGAATCAAGCAGTGAGAAAGTATATATTATACTAAATTGAAAAAGTAACTTGAATATTAACTAGAAAATTTATTGACTAAAATTTGTTTGAATTCAATCAAAAAGATCTTCAGCCAACAATTTTTATTTTTGAACCACCGTGTGCCTAACCCATGCGCCTATATATCTGGTTTAAAGTAACAAATTTGTGTTTAAAATGGAACTATTTTTTTAAGTTTTATTAATAATTGTTCATTTAGATGTTGTTTTTTTTTAATTTTTACAAACTTCTTTTGTTTTTGAAAGTTTTTCCTAATATAATGATGTTTCTTGTTTTAGGAAGTGGATCCAAGTGTGCTGGGTAATGAAATACCATATATGTTATTTTATGAGAGGCAAAATCTCGATATTTTATCATATATGCCAGATATTGAAGGTAAACAACCCGTTGATGTTCAGATAGAAGAAGATGAATTTGAAAGAGAAGCAAAAAAACACTGTTCAATTATGTGAATCAGTCATTTCTGCATTTTCTTGTCTATATTTCATACGCTCGTTCGCATACTTTAGTAGCGTTTCATAAATTTAAACTGCGCCTTTTTCTAGTTTCTAATTTATGCTCCTTTAAAATAAAATCAGCTATTTTAAATTTATTTTTAAAACTATTTTTGTCTACAAATTTGATAATAATTTTATGTAATTTGTAAAAAAATTTATATGTATAAAATTTATATGTATAAAATGAATTTATAAAAATACTTTTATATTTATCTTTAAAACTAAATGCTGGTTTTTTTATTTTTTAGAAAAAAAATTTTAATTTTGTGACGATTGCGCTTTTATATTATAAAATTTTTTTTTTTTTTTTTTTATTATAAAATATTTTACAAATTGCTATTACACTGCTTCATTAAAAAAAAAAAAAAAAAAAAAAGTATATAAAACTGCTGAGCTTAACAAAACTAAATATAGCCACGAAAAAATTTACTCAATTTTGAGAGCGTTTAATTAACAAAAAAATACATATATATTTACTAAAGTTATTTTAATATAAAGAGTACTCATTAATCTATATTTTGACATTTATTAAATTATTCTCCTTCTCCTCTTCGAGCAAGACTGCGAACTTTTGGCTTAATGCCCCTCATCAAGTTTTGTGCACTGCTATCGGGAACTTTATCACAAACTTTTCTCCACTTTTTGAGCAGCTCGGACTGTATTGACTTTAACTTGTGTTTTATTTAACTTAAACAAATAAAAATGTTCTATATGATATATTTGTAGATGATTTGGTATGTTGTGATCTTTAGGTATAATTTCAACGCCCATTTTTAATTACCAACTCATTGTTGCTGTAGCATATAGGCAGCTCGCTAATGCGGGCCAAAACCTTACAAGAGTATAAGATTTTATAAAAGGTAGAAGACACTTTTTTTTAGGTATTTCTTCTTGTAAAGTTCGGCATTCGTTGACTTTGAGATTAAAAATGGCTTGCATTTTTTGACGCGGCAAATTGCCAAATCATACATTTCCTGCCAAACTTATCCAGCTGTGTATATTTATCGCTGACAACCCCACACTTTGCCAGCATAAAATCTGTAACCAAGTACTTCTCTCGTGTCTAATTTTACATAAGTTTCATCAAGAATTAGGCAGCCATCGAACTTTGTCAGAATGTTCTCGTAAAGTTTTCTTGCTCACGCTTTGATATATTTTTGCTGCTGCCGTAAAAATTCTTGATTTTTTGCACACAAAAACGAGATGTATTTTATCTTTTTCCTCTTTCATAGTCCAGGATTCTCCAAGTATGAACAACGAATTTCCGATGCCAATTTTTTATTCTAAAACCTTTTCTTTCTTCCAGATTCTGACTTGCGATTGATAAATAAAAATTCTTTGTAACGTTTGAGTAACCTGAGAAGCAGTTGGCTTACTTGAGCTAGTTTAGATATTGTTCTAGGTGATGATCCAATAGTTTCTAAGTAAATGCGTAAAATTCTTTCACAGCTATTTTGTTCTATTGATATCATTTTTAATAATAATCTTTCAAGAAAATGTTTATTTTTTTGTGTGTGTGAAAAAGTAGTACTAAGTTTTGTTTATATTTAAAAAGTTTACTTTTTTGTAAATTTTTAGTATTTAACAAAAAAATGTAAAAAATTAGAAACCAAAACAATTATTGTTAAGCTTTCAAAGTTGAGTCAATTTTTTCGAGGCTATGCTTTAAGGAAGTTATTTTGGTTTCTTATTTTTTACATTTTTGCTGTTAAATACTTTTTATTGTTATGAATGCTTTTCTCTCACTACACTTAAATGGTTCAGTCATTTAACCTATTTTAATATTTAATAGTGTAACCTTTTGCATCAGTGAGACCAGGATTGGACTGGCAAGGGAGGTTGGGGGTTCCCCCTCCCCTTCCGGTCCCTGCTATGTCCAAAGGTCCTGGGCCTCTGTAATCAAGATACACAAATAAAACACTGAAAAATATAAATTAATAATAACTAACTATTGTTAATATGCATCAATTTTAGGGGTTTTTAAGGGTTTAACTTATTTTTGCTAAACTTTTTGCTACCATAAGGGCCCCGCCTATGTCTCCCCCGGGTCCCCAGTGCTAGTCCGACCCTGAGTGAGGCATATTTTCCAGTAAATTCCAATCAATTTAGTGTTGAAAATAGCTAAAAATGACCGTCAAACGGAGTGACTTTGATAGGTTTTTGCGCATTTTTGCAAATAAACTCTCGTATAAATTTTTTTTTGAATTTTATTTTTTCTATATAACATCATACCTTTCCTTTATAGGATTCCATTAGATATAATTTTTTTTTTTTTGGTTCTAATATATATTTTTTTAAGTAAAAAATGTTATCAATCTCAATCCTTCGTTGTGGGTGACTGATAGTTTATTATTTTCTAAAAGCTTATTAATTAGGTTATCTTCACAGGTGCCATTAATACTTTTTTTGGAGTTTTACTAACTTACAACAATGTATAAATATATTTTTAAAGTCTTACTGGTAAAATTATAAATTTAGACAACAAGATTGGTTATCAAATATATCCACAAAATGGACAAAAAAACAAAAACAATTAGGTGTTAGTATGCTAAATATAACAATATAATATGTCAATATCATCATTAAAGTAATTGTAATTAGCAGTTATAAAATAATACTAACAAAAAAAAGTGCTAATTGTATATAAATATTAAGTACTAATGTACTTTACTTGTTTAACTTTATTTAAAATAAAAAAAGTTACCAAAACAAAAAAACCTAAAAATCACATTTTCTAAAGATTTTACAACAACTGGTGTTAAAACCGGACTAGAAATTAATTGTTCTCTAAACTGCTGCAGGGTACTAATTAGTAAAATAAATGTTTGACAAAGTGCTAATTTTTTTAAATGAAATGTTTTGAGTTCAATCATTTAGTGAACATTTCTGACATCTTCTGATAGCGTATCCGATTCACTTAACAGATTTTATCAATATTTTTTACATTTGCAAACTCTAGTTGATAACTGTTACTTGTCTTCGGTAGTTGAAGATGTGGCAATATACTTGAGAGATGTGCAGCAAAAACGATGTCTTCTGCAACAGCATAATTTAACAGATTTTTGGATCCCTCTACTTTCCTTAGGAACCTCATATAATGAACTTTCGGTGTTGGTAAAACCTCAACAATCTGTCCAATGTAAATCAATTTCACACTTTTTAGTTTTTCCTTCAGAAAGTTGAAATGTTGTAAATAGACTACAACATGCCAACTCTCAGTAGTTAGAAAATTGTTGACATCAGGTTCTTCTTGATTAGACTCATTTAAATCAACATCTTTCTTGTCATTACTTTCATTGGGAGAACCACTTCCACCAACTTCAATGTCTTCTAATTCAGACAAAGATTCAACATCCTTTGAAGCTATTTTTGATTTTTTGCCTTTAATTTGTTGGTTTTTGGATTTTTTTTGTTTTGATGTTTGTCTATAATCAATATCATCTATTGTGATCAAATTTCCTAGCGCAATTTTTTTCCCTTTTTTTTCTATTGGTTTTTCCTGCTGCATCATTGCCACAGTACTTCGTGAGAATATCTATTACACCCTCATTTAATATTTCTTTTATGGTCTCACCACCATAGTCTATGTTGACATCTGGAAGCAGTTTTAATACTTTTTCTCAATTCAATGGATATATGCCTGAAGTTTTGAATCCCGCTTTTAAGTTGTCTGCTTTTAGAGTATTTTGCAGCTTTGTCAAGAGCGCTAAGAAATGGTTTTTTGGAATTGAACCCTTGATTTGTGATTCTCTTCTCCATGTTTTTAAAATCTTCTTCCACTTAACTTTCAAGGATCTGAAAACTGCAATATCTAGTGGTTGTAGCAGATGTGTGGCATTTGGGATTAAAAATGTAAGCCGGATAATATTTTCCAAGCATGCTTTGATGATATCAGATGAGAAATGTGAAAATAAACTATCCCCAATAACAACTTTAGTTTCTGTAAGAGATGCTGTTTCAGGAATAAAAATTTCCCTAAACCAACGTTCAAATGTTCTAGAGTCGAACCAACCAGATTTTGAACTGTCGAATATAGTTCCATGTGGGCCACCATTTGTCCACTCTATTTAGCATTTTGCAGCTTTATAAACAACCATGGGAGAAAGAAACTGACCAGCTGAATATATTGGAATTAGGAATGTCTTGAAGTGTAATGGATAACTCATCGAAATATGAACATACTGAATTTCGATCAATTTTAGCTCTTGCTGGTTTTACGTTGTCAGCAATTCGAGCAGTCAGATTACTGCGAACAATGAAGGATTTTATCCAATCAGGGCCAGGCAAGTTATTTTTAAATTTTAAATCAGTTACACCCATTCTGTCTAGATAGTCTTTTACTAGCAGACGTATATCCAACTTATCCAAAGGTAAATTCCAATCTGTCAGGATGCTAATAATTTATAAAATCTTTTCTTCGGTATGGGGCTGTAATCTGGTCTGCCCTCAAAAGTTTTTCATATGTCTTAGTTTACTCTTATTGTGCAGAGTACCATATTTTATACCATATAACTTGGATGCCTTAAAAATTGATCTTCTGTTAGTTGAGATATCTAACAAGGCATTTTGCATGGCTTCTGCTGGATACAATGCATATGATTGATTACCTGGTTTATGTTTATAAGTTCTTATGTATTCTTTTGCAATTCTTCTTGTGATATTTTTTGCCTTAATGTCTTTTTTAACAAGAATCGTTTGAAACATTAAATAATCACAATAAGATTGAAATATTAAATATTGAAAGTTATTTGAAAAAGTGAAAAAAAAATTGTTTTGAATTTTCAGCAAATGTAATTGGGAGAAACCAAAAATGAGTGGTATATTACAGTGGTATTATAACTGGAATATACCACTTGAACATCTAAGTATAGATTTTTAGAAAAAAATTTATTCCAAAAAATTAAAATCATATGTTTTTTGGCATTTATTTGGTACATGTATAAATCGTTATTTTGTTGTTTAAGTCATGTTAATCCCAACATATTTGCACAAGTCAGAATCACTTCACAATCATTAAAATTTCAAAAATATACGCAGAATTTAATAATGTACTAAGAAAAAAAAAGTTTCTAATTTTGCAATTACATTTAGGCATTTCCAAAAAATCACGCACGGAAACTCGTATATGTTTTGTCTATTATTTTCATAATAATAAAACTGGTGATCTTCAATTTGCTTTCATTCAATTTTAACCTATATAAATATTTTGTAAACAAAAAATGGAATACATTAGTAGTTAAAGAATAAGTTTGTTTCTCTGTTCTGTGCGTGATTCCGTAATCACGCACAGAACAGAAAAACTCAAATTTTAGTTTCTAGATAAATAAACTTTAATTCCTCAAAAAATATAAGTTTCAGCGTTATATATATTTTTTTAAATGATGTTTTAAACATTAATAAAGCTTTCCAGAAAGTTACAGGATTGCACTATTATCATAGAGTCACAGCAATCGTTTAAATGCAGTCCATGAATGATCACGCACGGAAGTTGCGAATTGGTTAATTTCATATAGATATTTTTAAGAAAATAAATTGCTTGTGAGTATTTTAAGTGAAATATACTTCTACGACTCATATTTAATATATTTTCAATGAGAAATGGCAGTTATTAATTACTTCTAGCTAAAGTATAGCGTTTTGAAAATTGTTGTTTATTTTCAAACAGTAGCGATATTATTTCGCAAAAAAAATAAAATAATCAAAATATATATTTAATTTATTCAGGCAGCCTAAAATATGATAAAAATTTTGTGATAAAAGTTTTTTAAGAAAATCATAGTAGTTTGCATATTGCTTTAAGTCTCAACTTTTAATTGCTAAAACCAAGAAAAATAAAAAATCACGCACAGAAATGGAAATTCCCATCTCCAAATCAATACTTTTGTAACTAAAATTATCAGTCACCCCGCGTATCAAAGTCACCCCGTTATACGGTACCTTATAAACAAAATTGTGAAGGGTTAAAAATAGTTCATTGTAATTACTACCTTCAAACATTTTTGTTGTAGACTTGCAGTAGACCTTTATAGGTATTAGAGTTTCGCTCATTGGTTACCTAGCAGGCCATTAGCGACATCCGCTATAAATTATTGCATCCAAGACCGGTAGTACCGATACTTTTTCTAAGAACGAAATACCGGTTATTGATTTGGCTCAATACCGTTATTAAAAAGTGTATGTACAGGGCTTGTGCACGATCGCTTTCTTCACGTAAAAGATAAAATTGAATATTTAAAACTTCTAGACCCGATAATCAATGCTTGTTCATTGGTTATTTATAAAAATTTGTTGATAAAAATTTTTAGGTAATAATGAAACTTGTTTAAATTAAAAGTAAAGCTCTTCCTTCTATTAAAAAAGCAGGGAATTTCCATTTCTGATCGCGATTTTTTATTTTTCTTTGTTTTTACAACTATTTTACAATTAATAGAAGCCAAGACGTATAGCAATGTGCATACTATTATGATTTTCTTAAAGAAAAAAACAAAAAAAAAGTTTTCATATTTTAGGCAACCTGAATATTTAAGTATATATATTTTTATAGTTTTATTTTGTGTGTGTTAATGACGCAGTAGAAAAATATACAGTATTTTTCTAAACAATTTACTCGGAAATATTTGATGATTGCTATTTTTCATCAAAAATATGATTTGTATTAGTATTTCACTTAAAATACTCACCAGCAATTTATTTTCAAAAAAATAAATACATAAAATCGTCAAACTTTCTACTTCCGTGCGTGACCACAACATGAATTGGATTCTAACGATTGATGTAACTCTAATAATTTGATAGTAGTGCAATCCTGTAACTTTCTGGAAATTTTTATTAATGTTTAAAATTTTATTTGAAAAAAAGTATACTGCCGGAACTTATATTTTACGAGGAATTAAAGTTTATTTGTCTGGTAACTAAAACTTGCGTTTTTCTGTTCCGTGCGTACCGCTTCAAACTTTTTTTTCAATTCTTTGTAAACAAAATATTTATATAGATTAGAATTAAATAAGAGTAAATTGGAGATTTATTATATGAAAATAATAGACAAAACGTATACGTGTTTTTACATGCGTTATTTTTTTTTTTTTTTTAATGTCCACCACTGATTTAAAATATAGCATTACGACACTCGCTGCAACGAAGAACTCGTGTATAAGAGAAAAAAGTTTAATACCGGTATTGAAATTATTCTGTACCGAAATACCGGTATTGAAAAATAATTTCGGTATTGGGTGCACTACTATAAATGCCCAGCTGATAATTTTCTAACATGTGATTTAGTGGCTAGTCATCGGCTAGTCCCTTTTGGCGGCTGTAATTAATGATTTAGTAAGTAATTAATGAGAAAAACTACAGTGAACCACTAAAAATATCTATATAGGTCCATTGACATTCCGTTATAGAATGTTTGCTGGGTAGTTTTTTTAAATTTAGCATTTATTATAGAACACAGGTGTTTACGTCTCGAATAATTTACGTTACAAATTTAATTATTTTAGTTTTTTATAACAACTTTTGTTTGTTTTAGAAAAATATTTTTGTTTGACACCCAGAAGTAAACTCTTTACTTACCGTGAAATAAACTCTTTACCTTTATTCTTGCAACGACCATATTGTTAAATAAGCGTTTAAAGTTAAACATCTTTTTCTGACTTAAAGATATTCTACGGCTTTTCACCACTTTGCTGACAATCAAGCAATCTTCTCTTTCTGTAGTTTTATTTGCTTTCTTCCATAGTCTGACTTCTATTTCTTCCAGAGTCTGACTTTCTTCTAATTAAATTTTCAGACAAAAATCCAGACATAATTATTTAAACAGTTGATTTACCACATCTAACACTTTGAAAATATTGACCAATCTGGATTTTACTATTGAATTAATCTAGTTTTATAATATTTCAAGCATGTTTTTTTTTTAAATTGGTTAATAAAACTTTTAAATAATAAGCTTATGATCATGTTAAAACTAAATGGTAAAATACTTTGAGTATAAATTTTTCATACATAAATAATGGTTAAATTTTGGTAGAAGTCAAAATTACCTAGCTCTATCATTTTTGCCGTTTATGTTCATGTTTCTTGCGTAAGTGTTGCTAGCGTTTATGTTGCTTGTGTATATAAAATTGTTATAATATTAAATTTAAATATTATAGTATATTTTTAAAATAAAGCAACAAAAAATTAAAAACATTTTGATTAAAACAACAATATATAATTTTAATATAATATTTCCCATCTAAATATATAGAATACCTCGGGCTATTTCTTGACAAAAACCTATCATGATACTATCAACTAATTCAGTTAAATAAAAAACTCTCACGTGCCAATAGTATGCTGTCATTAATACGACACTATGTTCCCCAACATGTTTTAACATCAATTTTACTATTCCTTGTTCTCCTCACATCTTAGTTATTGTTGCACTGTTTGGGGTCAAAAAGGTAGTTTTCTATTACATCGTATAAACAGTTTACAACGCACTTCCTGAAGAATTATGACATTTTCTCCCTTACGATCTAGTACCGAAAACAGGTTTTCTGAATTGAAAATTCTAAAATTTCAAGATCTTGTAAAGCTTTATAATTGTCTCTTTGTGTTTGATTTTCTTCGAAATAAACTACCAAATTCCTTTAATAATATTTTTATTAAAACAAGTGACACACACAAATATTACACTCGAAAGCGCTCAATAAAACGTCAATGTATTTCTCTCTGGAACCAAATAATCCCATTTATAAAAAAAAGGTTTTAACTAAATACCCTATTATGACCAACATTCTTCTTCTCAATCGAAACCAAATTAAGAAATTTTTATTTGAGTATATATTTAATGAATATTAATTTTATCGTTTATTATAATTGCTTTTTTTTAAATTACTTTATTATTTATAAATTATTTTTTTATTTATAAAACTATTATTGCTTTTATTTTCTGCTGTCTTTTTTAACTCTACTAATATTACTATAATCATAAATTTATCTTTGTTTTTTAAATCTTATTAATATTATTTATAATGATAGTGATTCAATTGTAGTAATAGTTTTTATGGTTATTGTCCTATTTTTTGCAGTTGTTATGTTTATTTTATTAATTTCTGTCATAGTTATAAACTTTACTATAATTATTTTTACCATTATTTTTTATCATTAGTTATAGTTTTTAGTAAAGTTATCATGATATAGTTACTATTTGTTTTTTTATTCACATTATTATTGCAATCATTATTTTTATTATATTATTATTGCAATTATTAATATCATCTTTATTTATTAGTGCTTTATTTTCCTTTCTTTTTTTTTTTAATTTTTTTTTCTTATTTATTATTCTTTCTGTGTTTTATTTGTTGTTTTTTTTTGTAGGTGTCACTCCATTGACTTTTTAACTATATGAGTGACACCTAACCTTATTTATGTAAGTTTATAAAATATTATTGTAAATTTTCATAATTTATGGTTAAATAAATGGATAAATGAAAAAAATATAAAATCACACGTAGCTTTAAGTAAAAAAGGTTATGTGATTTTCCAATCATGTTCCAGTCATGCGGAACAGCAAACACTTTGAAGTCTTTTTTTAATTTTATTTCTTTTTAATTTTAATTAGTGAAATAATGTAAATATGCAAAATATTTATTTACTAAAAATAAAAATATTGAAAGCTATAATCAATTTTACTTGATTTGGGCAGCTGTTAAAAAAATATTACAGTAAGTTAATAATAAAAAAAGTTATAATGACGACTCTTAAAGAATGAAATTTATTCTTTTTTCAACTTTTGGGCAATTTGCAAATAATGAGACCGTTATAAGAAAGAGATCATAAAACTGAACAACTATATTTATAAAATTTGTAGGAGAGACAGTAAAGTTTACTAAAACTTTTAAATATAATTCCAGAATAATTTACACCAGCAACCTATTTGAAATTGTCAAAATAAAAAATCTATACATAATTTTGTAATAAGAAAAATATAATTTTCAATTTGAAATCTTTTAAAACAGTTCTTAATTAAAAACAAATTCGAAAAAAAATAATTTAAAAAAAAATCTTATATTATCTATTTATATATTATTAATACTACGATTATTATTTACATTGAAGAAATGAAGCAATTATAAATCTCCATCAGTTTGCGATTTACAAACTCTACCAACAATATTTTTTAAAGTTTGCTGAAGTTTCTTGAGAGAAACTTTCACTTTATGTTCATCAAGAATGTTTTCTTCTGTATTACTGCGACGGTAAAGGCGTTGTTTAGGAATAAATTGTTTTTTACGCAAATCGTGTCTGTCGCCTAGCTCTATATCCACCAAACTAATACCGTCTTTTTTTAGGTTTATTTCTGCCAGTTTTAAATCGTCAGTTGATTGTTTATGACTAATTAAAAATATGACGTTTTTAAATGTGTTTAAATTCTCCTTAAAAAAAACTGTCCTTGCTATATCTAGAGCACGGCCCGTGCGTGGGCCCTTAGCTCCCCAGTCCTCAACGCTTTCATGCTGCGTTGGGCCATTTACACTGCATCCAGCTTTGGCAGAGAGTGTAAATGGATTAATAAAGCAAAGACAGTCATCCGCTGTTAAAAAATACTCTGTATTTTTGTCGCACCCATCTAGACTCTCCATAAACCTTGGCTCAATATTATAGACCATGAAATTGCTTCTTACATCCTTAAACAAGCTATTATTTATGTCAGATATAAAACCTTTAAGTCGGTTCCACTTTTTTTTCCGTATAAAACCGTCACCAAGACCATCAGATACATCAATAGCGTACAATATACGAAGTGGCTTGGTGCAACCTGAAATATTTTTAAAACAACTTAAAAGGTTATAACAAATATTTAAAACATATTTATGATATATAAATAGTACATATTACTTTATTTATAATTTTCTTCAAAATTTTGAATAAAAATAACTTGTTGTTTATAAGTTTAGTATCGTATTAAAATATAAAACTCTCGATCGTAGAAAAGTACTCAATAATTTAGAAATTTAATTTTAAAATGAACCATAATATATTTATAATAAAGAAAACAACAATTTATGGAACTTGAAGTTTCATGCTTTGTAGACAATCATCAGCCATAAAATACATTCAAAAATCGAAAAAAAATAACTTTGTTTAATAATAACTAATTTGTAAAAAAAACATTGATGTCAAAAATGATATTTTTGTAAAAATGCAATATATGATATACTAATATGAATAATGTAAAGTAAAAAGGATTTTCTACGTGTCGTAGGTCATATCATTCTACGTGTTGTAGGTCATATCATTCTACGTGTTGTAGGTCATATCAGATTGAACTAGAGATTATTGGCAACCATTACACCCATTGCAACCATTACACCCATTACAACCATTACACCCATTACAACCATTACACCCATTACAACCATTACACCCATTACAACCATTACATTTAGATTTCGCGAATCTTATAAAACTTTTCTTTTTTGACGGAAATCAAATGGTTTTTTGTCTCAACTTTGTTTTGACATTTTTCGGTATTTGAATTTTTTTTAGAATAAGTTCTAGAACAATCTTTTGATTAAAAAACTTTTTGTTATATCGTTATACAGGAGTTATACAAGATGGAATAGATAAAATAATTTTAAACAAAATAGTAAAATATATTAATAACAATACTTTGCATAATAAGATTTTTTTTATTTAATTGGTTAAATGAGACTGTTGTCATTTTGATGTGTAATCATATAAAAGTATTTACACGAGACGCAAATGTTTTCTATGGTTTGGCTTTTGTTATTTATAACAAATGCCAGAGCGCATATCTTGGCTTTTAAACAATTAGTTAAATATCCATCTATTAATACAGTGTCTCAAAAAATTATCCGACCAAACAAGTTTTTCCCCCAAAAAAATGTTTTCGCTCTAAATTATTCTAAAAACAATGAATAGCGATACTTACTTTGTCTGTCATTTTAATTCTATTGGGAATAGTATGTTATTTAGCGTTCATATTCTTTGATACATGCTTCAGTTGGTTTATTATTTGTCCTAAAAGAAACTTAATATTGAATAGGCTTGTAAAAAAATTTTCCGACCAAGCGATATTTAGGTAAGTTTAATTAATTTTATGTGAAATTTGTTGAAATATTTTAGCAAATATTTATATAATTAATGAAATTGCATAACAAAAAACTGTTTTTTTGTAGTAAAAAAAAAGTTTTGTATAAAAAAAAGGCTTCATGTTTTTTTAAGTAAAACGGTTGGAGGTAAACGTCACTGGACTGTTTCTCAGAGAAATTTAGCTGTCGATCTAGTCAATCAGGGTAAAACCTATCGTCAGGTGCAACAAGAGACTGGATGAAAAAGTATAATTTGACCGACATAATGAAAAAGTATAATTTGATCGGAACAACAACCACAAAAGAAGGGCAGGGTCGCAAAAAAAAGACTTCTAAGAATTTCGATAGAAACTTAATTATACAAGTCAAGAAAAATCACTTCATTTCTGCTCGAAAACTGACTGAGCAAGCTGATTGAAATTATCCCATCAGGCAATCAGAAATTATATCCGAGACCAGGGATTTCAAGGACGACTTGTGCGTAATAAACCATATTTGAGTAAGAAACACATGAAAAGAAGATTGGAGTTTGCTAAGAAGTTCAAAAACATGCCGTTAAGTTTCTGGAAAAAGATCCTGTGGAGCGACGAATCGAAATTCAACTTAAAGTCATCTGATGAAGCCCAAAAAGTTTGGAGAAAAGCCGGAGAAACCTACAAATTAAGCTGCGTGAGAGGAACTGTCAAGTATGGTAGCGGTAGGGTGATGGTATGTGGTTTAATGGCTTGGAAGGGTGTCGGAACACTCCAATTTATTGATACTATAATAGATCAGGTGCAATACAGAAACATAATAAAGCAAAATTTGATGTCATCTGCTCAAAAACTTCGGCTAGGATCTGATTTTACATTTCAGCAAGGTAACGATAAGTTATGATAATATACATTATGAGGAATTCCAGTCTCTTGTTGCACCTGACGATAGGTTTTACCCTGATTGACTAGATCGACAGCTAAATTTCTCTGAGAAACAGTCCAGTGACGTTTACCTCCAACCGTTTTACTTAAAAAAACATGAAGCCTTTTTTTTATACAAAACTGTAAAATCAGATCCAAGCATAGTGCCACTAAAACCAAGGAGTGGTTTGCTGAAAATAATGTTGAGGTCTTGGAATGGCCGGCACAATCACCGGACCTTAATCCAATTGAACATTTGTGGGAAATTTTAGACCAAAAAATTGGAGATCGGTCATTTTCCAAAAAAGATAACCTCAAACTGTCTGTTGAGCAACAAATGTCGATATAATAACATTGTATACCAAGCAACAGCATGTTCTAATAAACCTGAATACAAAGTATATATTGGCTTAAGTGCAACCTTTTTTAAATTTCGTTACGCAAGTCATTTAAAATCATTTAAGATCAATGAATATAAACACGACACTGAGCTTTATAAAAAAATATGGAAGTAAAAAGAAATTAATTTTGTGCCGTCTATTAAAATCAAAAGTTATTAGGTCATAAAAGCCGGTTTCAAAAAATTGTCATCTTTGTTTAAATGAAAAATTTGAAATTTTATCTTATAAGGCACAAATTTAGTTAACAAAAGGCGCGAAATCTCTGTGCAGACACAAAATGTTGTCTGTTGTTTTCCTAGAACACAAATGATTAATAATAACCATTATTATATCTTGTTTTTTCTTTCGTCAGATCTAACGTCGCTATAGAGATGTCAGAACTAGTTCCATTATTTGCAATTTTTTTAACGTTTTTTTTTAGTTCAATTTTTGAATGTATTTTATGGCCGATGATTGTCTACAAGGCATGAAACTTCAAGTTTGTTGTTTTTCTTCAATTTAACTATATATATATATATATATATATATATATATATATATATATATATATATATATATATATATATATATATATATATATATATATATATATATATATATATATATATATATATATATATATATATATATATATATATATATATATATATATATATATATATATATATATATATATATATATATATATATATAAGGGGGATTAGAGTAATATGAGCACCTTGGTAATATAAGCATACTAAAAGTTTTCGAAAATGTAAGCAGTGAAGTTAAAGTTGCTTTGAGTTTTTTTAATCGATTTTATGAGGTGTTAACAGAAATATGTATAATAAAGTACGTGCGCTATTTTATCGTTCACTCCCCCCCCCCCTCCCTTGGATTTTGCACTTTTTGAGTACCCTCAACCTCCATAAAAGTACCTATGCTTTTAACCTATTTATCTAACATTTTATGATATTTTTTTAAATTTAGTGTCTCCTTTCTTTTATAATTGACCCACTGCCCTCCCATCTCATATACGCCATTTGCAGACCCCCTCTTCCCCTCCGAGCGTACGTACTTTATGGACGATCCTTAATTAACGTCAATTTATATGCAGTAACTAGTGGCTCTCATCTAATTGAAACGCTGTTAAATTTCTTGCGTTGGTTGAATATTATCATCATGCATGAATATATCTGTGGCGCGAAATTCTCATACTACTCATGGTATTGGGAGTAGAGGGTATAGTTTCCCTCTATGCACACACATACATGGGCGCCATCAGGTATGTTCATACCTATGCCAAATGAGGAGGCCTTGCAAAAAATTGGGATGGCGGAAGCCTGGGAATAAAAAAGCCCTAAATCGCTTTTTCCTCCCCCCCTACCCAAACGTGAGGGCACTACTGTAGTAAAATTTTTAACTTTACTAAAATTAAATTTAAATTTATCGGCAGATTATAAATTTCGAAGAAAAATATTGTAAATAACAAAAGTTATGACCATGCAAATTTTCCGACCCCCAAAATGAGGGGAGCGTAAATTTGGTCTCCTCATTTGACATAGGTATAAACACACTTGAGTTTGGAGTTTGAACAATGCTTAAAAGTGTCCTATCTGGAACATCAGAAAATCCTGCGGGCGTCCATGCACACCCCTTATATACTGGTTCTGAGTAAGGCGTATTTTAGGCATCCTATTTTTTGAGTCGACAAAAAACAGGTTTTAGCAGTGCCGTGGCAAATGGGTCCAAGGCTCCCTAAAGAAAACATTATCCAAATGGAATTTAACTTTGATAAAATAAATATTTGTATATATTTGAAGACGTTTTTTAAATTGGGATCCTGTGCCACAAACAAAGGACTTTGGCGTCGTTTAAAGTATCTAAGGTACCTCCTCCATCTTTTTTTTTTCAATAAACTTTTTTATTGAAAAAAAAAAAAAGTTAGGGGGAGGTATTTGAAAAACGTACGTACTTTATAAGGGGGGTGAGGACTTAAAAGTACGCATGGCAACATGGGGAGGGGGAGGGGTGTCAAATTTCATAATTTTTGGCGTACGTACTTTATGGACAACCCCTTTTGAAAAGCAGTACATAAAAACATTTAGTTTTGACTTAAAGAGACCATTTTTGTGTAATATGAGCATGCTCAAATTACCCAGTGTTTTTTATTGAAACCACCTAGTTTAAAGTAAAAAAATTGTGGTTTTATTTGCTTTTTGAATAAAAACAAAACATTGTTAAAACTTTTAAAATTTTAACAATACTAAATATCTTTCTGTAATTTAAACTCCAAATATTTGCACTTTTATCGTATAAATGTTTAAGTTAATAAAATTAAAAAAATAACGAACAAATTTTTTTTTTTTTAATGCGTAAAACATGGTAGTAATAAAAAGTGGTTTAAAATTTGATCTTTTAATAATAAGTTTTATTACTAACGTATCTTTATACTCCACAAATTAGTTCTAATTTTAGTTCTAATAGTTCTAAGCTTGATACTTTTTTACTTAATTAATCTTATTTTTTTGAGATAATTTAAAGTGCTCATATTACCAAGTGATCTGGGTAAGGAACACTTTCGCTACTTTTTTAAAACTTTTGTGTTTTTAAGAAATCCGGGTCCCCAAATATCTAATTGGATCATGAGTAGTGATCCCTAAAAATTGTTTATTCACAAAATTTTTGGATCCAGCATTATTATTTCTAAAAATATTACAATTTTCGCTTAAGGTGCTCATAATTCCTTAATCTACCTTATATATATATATATATATATATATATATATATATATATATATATATATATATATATATATATATATATATATATATATATATATATATATATATACATATATATATATATATATATATATATATAAATATATATCTATATATATAACTATATCTATATCTATATATATATCTATATATATATATCTATATCTATATCTATAATATATATATATATATATATATATATATATATATATATATATATATATATATATATATATAAATATATATATATATGTATATATATATATACATATATATATATATATATATATAAATATATATATATATATATATATAAATATATATATATATGTATATATATATATATATGTATATATATATATATATATATATATATATATATATATACACACACATATAATAAGCAATAATAATAATATAAAAACAAAATATTAAAATTATTATTCTATTTATTAACTTAGTGCTAAAATAATTATAGTTTATTTATTAAGTTAATACATACCTAGCATATACTCTAGAGGAGTCATACGCATAAAGGTATTGTTGCTGAAAGTCTTCTTTAGATTTTCGTTAGGAATCTTATCTATTGTTAAATTAAAAGCGTTATTCATCTTGGTGGTAACATAAATATCATCTTTTATTCCTAAATCAGTTTTCTTGTCTAAACCTGTAATGTTAGCAAAAGATACGTTTGCAAATGATGTGTTGAAAGAAATTACTTGAGACTTGTTGGTGGCATCTACTTGCATACTTTTGTTAAGCATCGTCACATTGTTGATAAAAGTACCGCTATTAAAAGTTTTATTTGCAATGGCAATAGTGTTTATGCGCTTGATACCTTGCAAAATGGGTGCACTGATTGTTGCGTTATCATTAAAAACGCCAGTAAAATTGCTGGTTTCATGTCTTCTGTTAAAAAAATTATTTACGTAATCAGAAGCTCTTTCAGAATTTATAAGGTTCATCATATAAATTTTGCTTTCATTGACAATATTTTTAAGAACTGCGTGAACCATATCGGTCAATACGGCTTCATTAACACTAGTTTTGTTGTGTTTACTTTCGCTATTTTCTATAAGCTCTATATTTTCTTTTGGAAGATTTTCACCACTCTCCATTAGCGAGTTCGCAGGTTCACTTTTTATCTCGCTTTCAAGTTTTTCTTTAGAATCAACATCGTCGTCATCATCTCCATATTTTTGGCCGTATAAAACATTATCAGGTACCGCGACAAGGTTATTTCGCTCAGTTAAAAAAATTTTTGGTTTCGAATAACTAACTTCGTTTCTATTAGTTTCTTCATTTTCACTTTTATGATTATTTTTGTCTTTGATGTCTATATTTTCTTGTTCATCGTTTTGATCATTTTTGTTTTGCTCGTTACTATTGTAGCGTGACAATTTATTGTGATGTGAACTATTATGAAATAAACGATTTTTTTTACGACTTTCATTTGACCCTTTATTTTCATTAGGGGTCATATCATTCTTTATGTTTACTGTCACTGTTCCTGTAAGAAATTAAAATCAAAATAAAAAAATCTGCAGAAAAATTTGTTTGCGACGTTAAACAGCAAGTGTATGAACTAAAAAACAATTAAAAAAGTATGTTTGTAAGATTCTAATAAAACTGTGTCAGAATGCAGAGTACACTTTGTCATAGATAATAATTTTTTTTTACATTTTATTTTTATGCTTTTCTATTTTTCTATTATTTATTAGAAATATAAAAAAGACGGGGGGTCCTACCTATAGAAGGGGTTGACAAAACGTAAGATTTGCCCACCGGAAGCAAAGGCATATCTCCTAACTTAAAATCTTTAATCAAGAATGATCGTGGAAAATCTTCTAAAGTGAGTTGTTTTGTAGATTTTGGCGTCATTAAACTACGCATGTCTTTGAGATTCTTTACTTTGCTAGGTAACTTAGTCTTTTCTCCTGCTGGTTGATTAGTTCGCTTTTCAGCATTATTATTAATATTTCCTTGAGAAGTAAATGCCATCAAATCACCGTCTGATGAAGTTTCATCAATAATATTTTTTGGAACATTGTCTCCATTGTTTCCTAGGTACATTATGTCATAGTTATTTGACCCAGACAATTTTCTAACTTGACTCTGAGACTTATCGGTTATATCATTTGTTAAGTCTGTTTTTTTCAGTTTGTCTTTAGCAGTAATATGATAAACATTATGTTCTTCAAATGGCCCAGCAGTTTTCGAAACATAATATGTTTTCTTTACATTTCCATATTTAGAATCATGCAGCGAGTTATATGCAATTACGTTTTTTGGTGATGCTGATTGCTCGGCATTTTGAAAATCTAGCTGTTTCGCAGAATTTTTTTCATAATTTTCGAGTTCATGTAATAAATAAGTCTTAAAACTAGCATGATTATCATGGTGAAGTTTGTGAACTTCTTCGCCTTTGCCTTCCTTTCCATCTTTGCGCCCAACAAGAGCATTAATCCAAAGTATTTTTTGCAGAGTTTTAGCCACAGTTTCCTTTACTTTGGGAGACTGGTAAAGAAGTAATGTTTTATTCGTTCTAAATAACGGTGGTCCTTTCTTAGGCAAAAAATCAGCCTCAGTCCATGCGTTAGTCAAAGGTAACTCAGGGTATTCAACTTTTTCACTTTTATCAAAACTTTGAGGTCGTTCTCTTCCATGCAAAAACTTTCCATTAATATTTTGGTTAAGTAACTGGATTGCAGCCCATTTTTTTTCGTCTAAAACTCTTTTCATACGTCTTTCATTACGCCTTGGAGCCGAAATGAAACCTTTTTTTTCATGACGTACAATGTTGTGTGAACCAGGAGCAGCATGTGAAGTCATTAAAGGATGTATAGGTCTAAACAATCGAGGTTTGTTGTTAAGGCGTTTAGAGTTGAAATCTGACATTGAAGGTAGTACTATTGAATCTGGAATTTTTGGTAAAGTTGGCTGCCTCATGCGTTTGAGTTTATGATGAGCAAAGTTATGAGAGCGCTTCGAACCTTTCAAGTAGCTTGAACCGTTTTTTAAGTGGCGAAAGCCAACGCGTCGCTGATTTTCAAACTCAACTGGTTTGTCCAACATTTTAACTTTGAGCCTATGTTTTCGTTCAAGTGTATTCATTCCTAAATAATGGTATTTCAATTTTAAGTTTTCTTGATTTATTAAATTCAAATGAACTTTTTTTAATTCTGGCTGTTGATGTAATGCATGAGCGAGAGCTTGTAAATGATGAAGTTTGTTGTGGTGTCTGTAGTTCATATGCAAGCCATCATCATTATGTTGATGTTCGCTTACAAAGTTTCCTTCAACTTCCTCAGGATATAATGCTGAATTGTTAACCAAAGGACTAATTACGTTTTGTGACATATGGTTTTCAAGGTTATTTTCATCGTTATTGATAGCATGTAATTCTGGCACTTGATTAAACAAAACTACTTTAGGATGCTTCCCATGATGATTTTCTTGGGAAATTTGTAACTTAATTAACTCGTTTGGACCCACAAATTTTCCAGCATTATTTTTCTCTGAGTCTAATTCATTGTATTTTTGTTGAAAGAAAATCATTTTTAAAGGTTTGTTATCAGTGATTGGAACTTCATGACCACCTACAATGTGACCATTTACTATATGATCACTTAAAATATGACCCTCTGCCATTTGATGACCTATCACATGATTTCCAGCTAAATGATCGCCTACTCTATGATGACCTAGCATTTGATTACCTATTGCACGATTATCTTCAATGTGTTGTCCACTTATTTGCTCCTGAAAACCATCAGACGTGTTATGAAAAACACCATGTTGTTCGTTTAAAATTAGGGCTGGCCGATTTTCGCCTTGAATGTCTGTTTGAGACTCCACTCCAGTACCCAAATGATCTCCAACGATACGATTTTGATAATCTGAAACAGAGTCTTCATGTGGTTCCGAAAGGGCATCTTCAATAGTGTTATATTGCATCCCAGGCTTAATAGCATAATTCATGCCAGGATTGAGAGAGCTATAATAAATCTTATGAACTTTCAAAGGAACTCTGTGAATTTTTGTTGATTGTTTTAGGGGAACATTTAGAATAAAATTATTGCTTTGTGCAACTGGAACTGGACTGTAAGGTATTCTTTGCTCGGAATCAATAGGTAACCTATCAAATTCACTATCGATTGGTTTGTTTATTGTGTGTCCATTTGATAACTTCAATACTTCAAATTGATTATTATTTACAAGCATTGGTTTAGTAATCGTTACTGATGCAAGTCCTTTACGATTTGCTAAAGCATTAAACTCCTCTTCAGCATCGTTTAAATTTGGTTCTCTTATATCAATAACTTGATGGACCTCTCCAGCTTTGTAAAACTTTTTAATCATTTGATCTAATGGGCGAAATGTATCTTGAGACATGGCGTTTCCATGAAAACCAATACTTGGTCCTTTTACTAATTGGTCATTGCGTTTTGAGGTGTAAGAAGGGTTATACGGAAGGATAGAACTTGGTATATTTGGGGGAATATTTTGTTTTGGTTTATCAGATATTTCAAAGTTTCCAGGAAAATAAACCTTGCCATCGCTTGAAGGCATGGCTATATTAGTACTTGTGAGATTAGCAAAATTGTTATTATTATTTATTTGCGTAAGATCTCCACTCACGTTATTTATAACAAACCCTGGTACAGTTTTTATATTGTCCAAAACACTAGCATTACTAAATGGCACATTTGGAACGTTTGGTTGGATAGGTGAATTTGGTAAAATAAATCCGGTGCCACTTGCAGGATTATATTGATATTCAAACTGTAAGGTAAACGGGGTTGTGGTTACTGTAGTTGTAACTGTTGTTGTTGGTGTTGTTGATGTTGTTGTGGGACGCATAGTCGTTTTAAGTGTAGAAGTTGGTTTGTATAAAGCAGATGTTGGTGAAGGATCACCAATTTTAAAAGAAAAATCTTTGTTTACTCCTATCTTCTCTTCTCCTTGAGATTTAAAATCAATATGCGCATTCATGACTGGCTTCATTGCATTTACTAACATAGATATTTTACCAAGTAAATTATGATTATATTTTTGAATATTAGCATCAAAGTTTTTTATCTCGTTATCTCCTTTCTTAAAAGTATTATTTTCTTTTAAAAACTTTTTACTTGTTTTATCTTTGAAAGATTCAACTTTGGGCGTTACATCAAATGTTTTTAAAGTTGCTTTTACGCCCAACACTTTCAGGGTACTGTTAGTAAGATTTTTTTTTAACGCTTCTTTATGTTTCTCAGGGTATTTAATATCTGCATTATAGAACTTTTTAGGAAAGAAAGTATGACTGACACTTTCGTTCTTTTTGTTATCTGTAATATGATAAGAAATGTTATTAATCTTAGCTTCTTCTTTAAAGTGTTTCTCAAAGGTATTGAGCAACTGGTTAAATCTCTCAATATTTCTCTCTTTCTTTGTTATATTTGTGTTTGATATACGAGAAGAATCATTTAATTTTTTTTCGAGCTTGAGGATCACTTCATTGATATGCGTGTTACTACCATGTGTTTTATTAGGACCATTAATTAGAAATGAATTTTCCTTTTTAAGATAATCAGTTCTATTTTTAAGATTATCAGTTTTATTTTTAAGACTGTCAGTTTTATTTATAAGATAATCAGTTTTATTTTGATGATGAACTTGATTGTTCAATTTTTCGGCGATTTTTTTTGAAATAAGTTGCTGAACTTCATTGTTTAATTTTTTCGTTTGATTGTTCAATTGTTTAGTTCTATTATTTGATTGTTCAACTTGATTGTTCAATTGTTTAGCTCTATTTGTTGATTGCTCAACTTTATTGTTTAACTGAATAACTTGTTTGTTAGTTTGTTTAACTTGATTTTTTGATTGTTCAGTTTGAATATTTGATTGTTTGACTTGGTTGCTTGTTTGTATGAGTTGTTTGTTTGGTGGTTTCACTTGATTTTTCAACAGTTTTATCGGATGGTTTAAATTCTCGCTAATATTTTCTTTTCTTGAACTTGTGTTCGTAAACAAGACAGAATGTATTTTGAATTTATCAGCTGGAATCCCATTTTCTGTACTTACTTCATTAGATGCAACATCAGAAAAATGATTATCAATCAAGGTATACATCGTATTGTTTGAAGATTTTGTGCGATTAATGTCTTCAGAAATAAAATTTACTTTAGAGCCATCTATCCTTATGTTTCCATGGATAACTGCGTCATTGTCATAGAGTTTAAGACCATCAATAGAAAAAGAATGAAATGTTTTTTTGTGAAGGTTGGATAAAACCTTTGGTGCCAAATCATAATTTATGGTATTTTTTGGCAAATGGCGTTTTGATGCTGGTGGAATTAGTTGTGCATTGTATGGAGTAAATCGCTGATTTAGTTTTGGAGAAAAACGATTTATTTTTTGTGAGCCTTGTTTTTTTCTAATTAGATCGCTTTTCAAACCCAAAAGGTTTGCCCGGCCTGTTTTTTTTATTGAAGTATGCTTATTATTCCAATTTCGTTTCTCTGATAAATATAACTCATCGGTCTGGCTGTCAAAGCCTAACCCTTCGTTATAATCAGCCCCTACTATAAAAGGATTGAAATTGTTAGCTTGATCAATGTAAAACTTTTTTCTTGCAATAACTGTATTTTTTATAAGATCAATAACTCCTCCGTCTGCTGTAGGGTAAATACTTTGATTAGATGAGGTCAAAACTAAATGCGAACGATTTATGATATTTTGCTTCCTAGTAACATTGTTATGGAGAAATCCCAGAAGATTCGTAGCATTATGATTAGTATTTACAGACATTGTTTTACTGTCAAGAGCAGATGAAAATAAGGGGGATGTTAAACTTGTTTTCATATTTGCATTTTTATAAACAATTTCTTTTTTACCTAGAAACTCTTCAACAGTACCTGGAACTTCCAAATTTGTTCTTTCTGCTTTATGAATTTGTAAATAAATATCGGCTAGATTTTTCCCTGCTGAATCTAAAAATGATTTATTTGTAAAATCATCTAGTTTTTTTGAAGAAGACTTCAAAGGCTGTTTATTTCTCTCTTTTTGACCTTCTTCTCTACTTGAAAACATACTATGCATTTTCATTCTATCACTTAATTTATCTGTAAATAAACTTTGATGTGTTATACGAAATGGGGGATGATAACTAACATGTTCTTTTCCATTACCTGTATGCAGTTCTAATGTTTGAGAAAGAGCACCTACTCCGTGTATGTTTAGATCCGAAACTTTTGATTCATTCAAATATCCAGAGTTAAGCAAACTGGTTCCATTACGATTTCTAAAATCTGGTGGATCATGACCTTGGCTCGAAAATAACTTTATCGGGATACCTAATTCTTGTGTTGGGTGTTCTAGTTCTATCTTATTTTCGTATTCTTTTACATGATGCTCCAATCCTTTCACAGAATGATTCAAATTTTTTCCAAAATGTTCGAATCTATTTTTGTTACGTTCTGTGTGATGATCTTTGTTGTTCAATCTGTCAGCAGTTTTATTTGATTTTGTTTCATTTACAATAGATACATTTGGTTTTTTATTTTTGTTTTTTACTTCCATTTTTACTTCATTTGTACTTTTTGTCTTTGATAACGAATGCGATGCTGAATACAATTTGGCCTTGTCTTTCATGGCCACAAATTTACGATTAAGACCAGCCTCTATTTCAGAATAATTTTCTTTATCATTGCGATTATCTAACTTTTTGAAAGCATTTGTTTCCTTATTAATGTCAACAGAAGTTAACTCTTCTAGTTGATCATCTGACTTTTTCTTATTATTCAAAAAGTTTAAGGGAACATAATGATCCTTTGACTTACTCACATATTTGCTTTCTGATGCAATAACTGGTTGCTTTTTAGAAACTTTGGGTAAAAAAGCATTAAATTTTTCTAGGGTTTCTTCTGAAGAATTGTATTGATTTTTTATAGCTTTAGCTTCAACCGAAGTTAGACCTAAAAATACATCTGGCGATGGGTTTATCAAAACCATGGTAGCAATTTTTTCTTTAGATGTTCCATTTCTTACCGCCGTTATAAGATGCTTCTTGTATTTAGTATTACCTAATTCTTTTGATAAATCAACATGATTGGATACAGGTCCGTCAAATTCATCATAATTGTCTTTTGAAAATGCTGGGATTTCTCCACGACTTTTTGCTGAAGCTGTTCTTGATGATTTCAAACTTTCATCATCTAGAGGAAGAAATATTTTTGAAGTGTAAAACTACAATATGTTAAATAATTAAAATAACTTAGTATTATTAACTAAGATTTGGTTTCAAAGCATATATATATATATATATATATATATATATATATATATATATATATATATATATATATATATATATATATATATATATATATATATATACATATATATAATTTATATACAGGGATTGTATAATCGGTTTACCGGTAAATAGCAAATTTTCTTTTTTAAGTGCAAATAAATGCAAATAATAAAAAACTTTCAACTTTTTCGTTGTATCAATTATATAATAAACTACAGTTACCAAGAACCAAAAAGGCGATACAAATACGGACTGAGGCACAACTTTTGGAATAGTGTTAGTTTTTGTTTGATTGTTTTTGTTTTGTTTTTAAAAGTAGCTATTTAAAAGCTAGATTATTTTGCACCAAAACTCTCGATTATAAGATAGGATTAAAAGTTTCGATAACTTTTTTTTTATGTGGTTATTAAGGTACTCCAACAAGTTCTTACGGTCTTACCTCTGAGCACCGCTGAACTTTAAATAACTTTTTTTTAAATTAAAAAAAATGCTACCTAAAAAAGATTTACTGCATAAGCTTAATCTCAATTTTTTACTGGTTAATTAAAAATTACCGAAAATTTATCGGTCCACCTGTATTTCAATTTTCCTTTACCCAATTATGGGCAAATAAAAATTTCGGTAAACTTACAAACCCTATTATATATAGTTATGTTTAAATAATTATATATATAAATGCTTATGAACATTTTATAATACTTAAAAATCTTTTTATAAACATAAATTTTTAAAATAAAAATGAATAATAATTAATAAAAATGGTTTGTGAAACTGGGTGTAAATGTGTAAGTGATTTATAAATAAGACTGATTGAAAAATCAAACAGAATTAAAATTGGAAGTTAGGTTAAGCTTCATTTGTATTATCCCAAAATGGAATGCAATTGAAGATGTTGGCAATAACAATAAAAATTATAACTATATATATATGTATATATTTCAAACAAACACAATAAAAATATTTTCATGCATGGTTGAGTGCTCGTGTGTACGAATAGCGATTCTTAAGCAACAAATGTTATAAGCATAACTTATGTAACATATTTAAAGTTTATACTATTTAAGTTTTCCTTCGTTTTAGTCATATTTTTTCTTTTTAATGAATCAATTGGTCTTTCTTTTGAAGGTGTAGGCGTCGTTGCTAAAACATACTCAGGCATGTCTGTAAAAAAAAAAAATATATAAAAATTAAAAAAATAATAATAACAACAACTTATGATAAATTACTAATAATGTTTATAAAAATTTATAATTATTTTATATATTATTATATTAAATAATTTATAAATATAATTATAATAAAATTAAAATAAACTATAATAATCTAGAATTGTTTAGATAAATTATACTTAAATTAAAATAAAAATAAAAATTAAAAATCCAAATTAGAAGCTAAAAATTAATTTTAAAATTCTTTTGGTTTCTACATTCTTTGAAAATAAACTTTAACTTACTGTTACAAATATCTCTGTAAATATAAGGTGCTACATCATCAAGCTGGCCACTGTTAACAGAAAATATATTTCCAACATCACGATATGACGCAACAGACTGCAAAAACTCGTAATGAACATACTTGTCAATTCCAACAACAACAATGCGAACATTATGGTCAGAAAGAAACTGCGATGAACCATATAATCCATATGGAATGTCACCTTAAACAAATTTAACTTTTATTTTTAAATTTATTAATTTTAAAATCATTTATTGTTTATTTTATACCCATATATTGTTTATATATATTCATATTGACAACAAAACACGTTTTATTTTGAACACTGCAAAAAACTTTGTGTCGAAAACAACAGTTGATCTAGTGTTACTTTCATTAAACACAAGTTAATGTTTAATTTTATTAATAACGTTCAAAAGCGCATGTGTTAAATGTAAATAAATATATATATATTAAAAAAAAAAGCACGCATAAAACCTAAAAAAATTGGAGTTTTAAGAAGTCATTTTTTTGAATTGATATTTTGGATACCTAATAAATAGTGTAAATTTTTAAGTTGTAAATTAATGTTACTACTTTTTAGAATTAAGAATACTAATTTTAATTTTATTTGTTATATTTATTTATATGCAAAATAGTTTTTAATTGTATTTTTATGTATTGTTTGTACTTTTCACTTGCAATACCATTATTAATAATAATTTAAACAATGGGTTATTTTGTGAGTCCATCTAAGTATTATTAAAGACTAAGTGGATCCAGTGATCAAAAATACTGATTCAACTTTTAAGTTTAGGACATGCCAAACCGAGATTGGATACGTAAGTTATCAAAATGTCACAACAATTTTTTTTTACTAATATAACAATAATAATATAATAATACAGTTCATTGTGATGATGAATTTAAGATTTGTTTGTTTATTAGTTAGTTTATTAGTCCACAAAATTGTTATATGATACATTTTGATAAGTTTCCTTATTGCCTTCAAATTTTAGCTATAATGTATTTTTTTACTACTGTTCCTGTTCCTGTTCAGGAACGTTAAAGTGTTTTCTAACTAATCGCTTTAGAGAAATTTATCGTTGCCCAATCCAGCAGATATAAAAAATACAGTTCTCGCAGTAAAAAAGGTATGTTAATTTTTTGTTTAGTTAAAAGTTTTATTTTGAATAATTGTACTTAAACAATTATTCAATATAATTATACAATTGTATTTATTAGAATAATTATTATAGTATTAAGAACGTTTTTTAAAAAACTTTTTAAACATTTGATAAAATTATAAAGTATATTTTAACTGCAGATTCATAACACAATTTCATTGATACATTTAATATTTTAATATACATAAAAATTTTAAAATACAATGTTTAAACATAACATTTTAAATGTTCATGTTCACGCCATCCTGTTTTAAATTACAAATATCTCCTTACAAATAGGGAAAAACATAATACAGGGCTAAATACATTTTAATGTAGTAAAGTATAAATATTATCTTTATAGTTTTATATTTTATGTGTTCTTTAAAAGGTTCTTTGTTTTGCAATATTTTTTTATTGTTATTAAATGGCTTTAATGCAGTTAGAGATGACCAAATTGATAGGAAAAACGAAGAAAAAATAGTTAAGACAAAATTGCTGCATCTTATTTATACCGAAATAAAAATGAAAATGTAGAACTGATAAAAACATCACTTTTATGCATACAAATGTGGATTTGAAATGATTCGCCAACAGCAAGTATGGCACTTGAGAAATTTGAGGAGTTTTTTGGACACTCAATTGTTGGTAAAAAAAAGTATTTTTTTACCAACAATCGAGTGTCCAAAATAAAAAAAATAATTTTTATAACATTTATTTGTACTGTTCAGTTAGATGACGAATTCAAATGCATTAATCGAAATTATTTAGAAAACATTCCAGCTTTAACAGAAACAACAATTATAAAATAATTAATTGCATACTGCAAGCTGAATAGCAAATGCCTTAGATGAGACAAATACTGAAGGGAATACTGGTAAATAATCTCTAGAAATTTTCAAACGAAAAATTTATATTTATGAAACCATGTTTTATCTATGTAAATTGCCATATAACTTTAATTGTGTTTACTCTGAGGTGTTTAATAAATGGGAGGAGATACTTATTATTTTTTGCAAAATTTTCCCATTCATTCCAAGCTTATTAGACTCCCTGCCCCACCGTGTATTAATTTTTACTTGTTATCAACAAAAAGCAACATCTCAAACAAAATCAACAAAATGTTATCAACAAAAAGCAACATAGTTATCAACACTTGTTACCAACAAAAAGCAACATAGAGATGGTGTCTCGATAAAAATACTCATCTTGGGCAGATGTTAAATGCACCCAGCTACTGTCTTGTAGAAGGCCTCCTAGGCAAAGACTTAAGGGGTAAACAGATTCTATCTGTTGACCAGCCTCGCACCCCTTCTTCATCTATTAGGCTGGCGCAGATGTATTTTTAATACATTGTTTCCAGTTTAGGATGTTGAATGCTGGATCTTCTTGACTCAATGCATGGGTTTGCTTGTGTCACTGTTTTTATGACTAGGCAACTCATTCTATTATCTCCTTATGAGGGTACAGCTCTAAAACTCAGTTTTATGGTTCTGAGGCCGGCTGGTAGTCAGGTTTCCCGAACTCTGTGGTAGCTCTCAGAGAGGCTGATTCCATCAACAGCTGAAAAATATCAAAGTATTAACAGTGCCATGTTGCGCATGGATGGTGTCCCTGTTTGTACTTTTGGTGTGCATTGCGGAGGCCACATTTGGAGCCCTTTGTTACGGCTTAGGGTTTATTAGTAGTAATGAGGCAATTGCTTGGGCTATTAAAC
Source organism: Hydra vulgaris (assembly GCF_038396675.1). NCBI lineage: Eukaryota > Metazoa > Cnidaria > Hydrozoa > Anthoathecata > Hydridae > Hydra > Hydra vulgaris. Next base: position 44,216,062 of record NC_088929.1, read on the forward strand.
GGTGTTCTGAGTACTATCTATGCTTTGAGTCAAGTTCTTCAATCTAATTTAAAAATGAATAAAGTACCAAAAACTATAAAACACAAAAAACCATCATCATCACCAAGTTCTCTAAACCTATCATTCACTAATATTCGTGGTCTTCGAAGTAACTTTTCTTCTGTTGAGTCTTATCTCTTGCAAAGTTCACCAGACCTACTTGCTCTTTGTGAGACTAATTTGAGTTCGGCTGTCTCATCTTGTGATCTTAGTGTTGATGGTTATCTTCCTCTGATTCGTAAAGACTCCAATAGCCACATGCTTGGCCTGGGCATTTACATTCGTAAGAATTCACCTGTTTGTCGTGAAACTAGGTTTGAATCCACAGACTATTCTTTCATGTGCTTTCGTTTAGCACCACTTCACGCTATTGCCTTTCTCTTTGTTCTATATCGATCTCCTTCATCTCAAGACTGTACACTTTTTGATGTTATTTCTGATCATATTGACCAAGCCCTCTCTCTTTATCCATCAGCTAATATAGTTGTTGTCGGTGACTTTAATGCTCACCACTCTGAATGGCTTGGCTCTAGTGTCAGTGACTCTGCAGGCATTAAAGCCCACAACTTTTGCCTTTCTCAATCCCTAACTCAAATAGTCAACTTTCCAACTCGCTTTCCTGACAACCCTAATCATTTACCTTCTCTACTCGACTTATGTCTTGTTTCTGATCCTAGTCAGTGCTCAGTTTCTCCACATTCACCCTTAGGTGCTTCTGATCACAGTTTGATCTCTTTAAAACTAATATCTCATTCTTCTTCATCACCTGAATACCCCTACTATCGAACCTCTTACAACTACAGTAAAGCTGACTGGGATTCTTTCCGTGATTTTCTTCGTGATGGCCCTTGGGTAGAAATCTTTCAACTTCCTGTCGACAAATGTGCTTCTTATATAACTTCGTGGATTCAGGCTGGCATGGAATCTTTTATTCCCTCTCGACGATTCCAGGTCAAGCCTCACTCTCCTCCATGGTTTTCCTCACACTGTGCTGCTGCGATTGCCAATCGAAACCGTTACTTCCATATTTATCAGCAAAACAATTCTCCAGAAAACAGACGTCTTTTCATTACTGCTAGAAACAACTGTAAAAAGGTTTTGTCTAACGCCAAAACCCGCTATTCTCAGGTCATGAAATCTCGTATCTCATCTCAAAAATTAGGCTCTCGTGACTTCTGGAGAATCTTTAATAATATCAATAATAAGGGCAAATCTATAATTCCACCTCTCTTGTATGGTTCAGACTTTGTCACCTCACCTAAAGACAAAGCCGAACTGTTTGCTAAAAACTTTTCATCTATATCATCTCTTGATTCCACTAATTGCGTTCTACCTGATATTGCCAACAAACAGGTTGATTCATTGCTTGACATTCATATCACTTCAGCATCTGTATCTAAAGTGATTTTCTGTCTAGACTCTTCTACAGCTTGTGGCCCAGACAACATACCTGTTATTGTCTTGCAGAAGTGTTCTCCAGAGCTGTCGTCTATACTCTCAAAACTATTCAACAAGTGCTTATCAGAGTCTTGTTTTCCAGCCTGCTGGAAAGCCGCATCTGTTATCCCTATCTTCAAAAATTCTGGGGAGCGATCTGATTCGTCTAACTACCGTCCCATAAGTCTTCTTCCTATCATAAGCAAGGTTTTTGAATCTTTAATTAACAAACACTAAATTTCTCATCTTGAATCTAATAACTTACTTTCTGACCATCAATATGGATTTCGATCTTCTCGTTCTACAGCTGATTTGCTAACAGTAATAACTGACAGGTTTTATCGTGCATTAGATGAAGGTGGAGAGGTTAAGGCCATCGCTCTTGACATTTCAAAAGCGTTTGATAAAGTTTGGCATGCTGGTCTTCTCCATAAGCTTTCTTCTTATGGTATATCCGGCAACATCTTTAAGATCATTGAATCCTTCCTTTCCAATCGTAGCATAAAAGTTGTCCTCGATGGACAACACTCTTCTTCTTATTCTGTAACTTCAGGGGTTCCTCAAGGTTCTATCCTTGGCCCTATACTCTTTTTAATTTACATTAACGATCTTCCAGATATTCTCACATCTAAGGTGGCATTGTTTGCTGATGATACTACCATTTATTCTTGTCGTGATAAGAAACCAACACCCTCTGATTGCCTGGAGGGGGCATTTGAGCTTGAAAAGGATCTCACTTCTGCTACAGCATGGGGCTCACAGTGGCTGGTGAACTTTAATTCAGATAAAACTCAATTTTTTTCAGCCAATCGTTATCGCAATAATTTAGATCTTCCTATATTTATGAACGGTGATGTACTCGATGAGTCACCTACTCTTCATCTTCTAGGATTAACTCTTACTTCCAATCTTTCTTGGAAACCATATATCAAATCGGTTGCAAAATTAGCATCTGCTAAGGTTGCATCTCTTTATCGAGCTCGCCACTTTCTTACTCTGGATTCTATTCTCTACCTCTATAAATCTCAAATCCGGCCTTGTATGGAATACTGTTGCCATATCTGGGGCGGATCTTCTAATGATGCCCTTTCTCTTTTAGACAAGGTGCAAAAACGCATTGTAAACATAGTTGGACCTGCTCTTGCAGCCAACCTTCAACCATTATCACATCGTCGTAATGTTGCTTCTCTTTCTCTTTTCTACAAATACTATAATGGGCACTGCTCGAAAGAGCTAGCGTCTCTTGTGCCATCTACTAAAATTCATTCTCGTGTTACTCGTCATTCAATTAAGTGTCATCCTTTTTCTGTGACTGTTCCTAAGTGCTCCAAAAAAGCTTATTCGTCTAGTTTTTTTCCTCGAACATCAGCTCTTTGGAATTCGCTTCCTTCATCTTGCTTTCCTGATTCATATAATTTGCAATCTTTTAAATCGTCCGTCAATCGTTATCTTGCTCTACAATCTTCATCTTTTCTCTTACAGTAACTTCCAACTTTAATTAGTGGCTGCTTGCAGCCTTGTTGGAAGCGAAGATGTTTAAAAAAAAAAAAAAAAAATCTCAAAACTAAAAAAAACAACAAAAAAACAAAATATATGTAACAGTCACTAAAAACTTTTAGTGTAATCAGGCTTTAAAATTCGTCGACAATTTTAATTCTTGTGCAGTTTGTGGTCAAATGCGCATTTGACCGCAAACCGCACTAGTACTAAAATTGTTTTATTTGTGTTCTGTAAAAAATTCCCACCCACTCTTTTAATAGGAACTCTCTCTCTCCCCCCCCCCTCCGTTTATCAGATCTACAATGAGATTTTATCCCCTTCCCCTTCCTTTATATTAAGCATCCGAGAGTAGATGCATTAAGGTAGGTGTGGGTATTATAGCCCACCTAACAGATTTTTGGTCATCTAAGCCTTAAAAATTAAGCTTAAAAAAATATTTTTGATTGCTGCTTAAGATTAATCATTCCTTGATGTAAAAATGATATCTGCATATTGAGAAATTAATTATAACAAAAGTTATTCTTGTTTTTTTAACATACCTTAGGTGGGCTTTATTACGCCCCCAGGGGGTAATAAGGCCTATGTAAAAAATACAAAAAATAAATAAAGAAAAAACAGAAGAAAGTTAGGAAACATTCTTTTAATGCATAGTTCACATTTATAAAATAATAAGTAATCTTGCATATTTATATACTTCAAAAGAACCAACTTTTTACACAACAGTGAATAACAGAAAATTAAAAAACTCAATAAAAAAATGTTACAAAGAAAATCATTAGTCTTCACAGAATGGACATACTAACTCTTCCTCATCTTCAGAATCATACCCCATGCACGCCTCATGGTATCATACTTTACATTTACAGCATTGTCGCATACTTTGGCTGGCACAATGAACAAAACCAATCATTCACATCCGCACTTACAAACTTACTTTTCTTTACATTTGCTTTTCCTTTGCCCTTATTCTTTTTATTAACAGCTTTAGAAGTGGAGATCTTTTTAGCAGGACTCGGCATTAAATCAATGAAACTTGCATTAAGATTCATTTCAGGTTGATCAACTGGAGCTGTTGAGGGACTGGGTTGATCGACTGAAACCATTGAGATACAGGGTTGGACAACTGAAGCTGTTGAGAGACCGGGTTGGGACTGAAGATGATTGAGGCTGAGGGAAGACTGGGGCGGACAACTGAAGTTTTTGAAGGACCGGGTCGGATGATTGAAGCTAATGAAGAACCGGGTTGAATGACTGGAGTTGTTGAAGGTCCTGGTTGGACAACTGGAGCTGTTAAAGAACCAGATTCAGTAATGCACATGTTAAAAGATGCATCATCAATTTCTGTCACATGACTAGGCAAAAAAGCTGTATCAGGAATGGCATTCAGGTTAAAAGGATAAATCCCAGTAGCCCTGAAACCACTAGTAATATTGCCAATTGACATGCACTTGTTCCATGCTGGTGTAAAAAGTTTGCTAAATAGAGATTTGGTTATTCTTCTGTCTGGATGTATCCTCAAATATTTCATGACTTCTTTATCCCAATAGGACTCAAAAGCTTTAAAGACAGATTTGTCCATGGGCTGCAGTTCATGGGTAGTATTGCTTGGTAAGCAAAAGTTGTGAATCCCAAAGCTTTCTGCATTTTCAACTATTCTAATATTGATATGGGAAGCAGCATCATCAATAATTAATTAGAGCCTCTCACTTGTTTTATATTTATTAAAGTGGTCAAGCCATATAAAGAAAGGATTCGATGGTCATCAACCCCTTCTCTGCATTGACACAGCCAACCACAGTCACATTTTCCGCATGTTCCTGAGCAACAAGATAAACTCTCTTTGCTCCCTGTTGTGCTTGCTGGTGATGAAGTGTAAGTCTGATATTAAAAAGCCATGCAATACCATTAGTTTTTCTAATTTGGTGAAATAGTCATTAACAATAAAAGGATTCATTTTTTGTGCCCTTGCTGGGTTCATAAGTTGTGCCTTTCGGCAGCTAATTTCTGGGTAGCGTCTTAAGAAATTAATACACCATTCTCTACCTGCCAGCTTTTTGTTGACATTGAAGCAATGATTAATATTGCTTGCTTCCACAAACTCAAAAACATATGCCCTCAAGAGTTTTGGTGTTATTGGCATCCCTATGTCTGACAATCTGAAAATTCTTAATATCAGCTTTTGCTCCTGCTCACTAGAAAGCATATTTTTCTTCCTAAAGACTTTTTCTGGGATCCTGTACACAAGTGATTTTGTAGAGTTCTACGAGGAATTTTACATTTTATGGCAGCTTCTCTTTGCGATGATCCATTTTGCACAGCTTTGAGAGCCTCCTGCAATTGACCTTTTGTCCAATTAGCTCTACTTTTTCCAGTAGCAGTTGCCATTTCCAAAGACAAGATTTGAAAACTGAAAGTAGAAGAAAAAATTTTTTTTTTTAAAAAAACAACATTTTATGAATGGACTAAAAAGTAAAAAATAAATTTCTTCTAAAGACCCAAGGACTTTGTGTAGTCAAAGACTGAAAATGTTGGGCAACTAAGTACAACTCGTTCCTATAGACACTCAACATTTTCAGTCTTTGACTTTAATGGATATTAGTTGTGTACGTACACAATGTCCTTGGGTCCCAAGAAAAAGTTTATTTTTTACTTTTTAGTCCATTCATAAAATGTTGATTTAAAAAAAAAAAAATTAAAATTTATATATTTATTTATATTTAGCTTCCTTCTTTATATTTCTACTTTAAAAACTTTATTATTTTTAATTACTATTTATAAGTAAAGTATTAAATCATTACTTACTTTTTTAAAGTATAAAATCTATCAATTTCAGGTCAACAACATTTTTATTATTATTTAACAGCGTATTTATTTATTTACACTAAACTAAAGTTTGTTGTTTATTGTTTGTTTTAATTACTTTTCTTAATAATTTCTTTTATTTATGCTAAACTAAGGCGTATTTCTTTTATTTTTACCGCTGGCCTCATGTTTGGGCCTTATTACCCGATTTTTAGAGGGCCTTTTACTTGCTTTGGACGTGCCACGTTTATCGATAAAGTATCCTTTTGTTTCAACATGTGCATAAGTATTACATGTTGAGTAATGATAACTAATAAATACTTATTGCGAATAAATGCACTTGAAAAAAAATAGAAGCATTATAAAATATTTTAAAATTTAATTTTATTTTAATTATTAACCATTTTTTCACAAAATCAGGTTTTCACAGGTCAGAAAAAAATTTTTTTTGTTGACCTGTGTTCTCTATTAGTTTCTTTAATAACTTATCAATAATATATAGTTTTTTAAAAGTATAAAACTCAGTTATACTAACTACTGCTTTCTCTTTTTTCGCACATTTTTGTGTTAATTTTTTTTTTTTTCAAACAAAAAATTATTTTCAAACTGTTTTTTTTTAGGGTGGCAGAACTCTTGAAATATTTTTTAATTGCTTAAATCCAAAACAACAACCTTTCATTTTATCGTGTTGAATGTCTTTTCGTTGTGCGTGATTAAAAAGCAATGACAGTTGTTCCAAAGTTTCTGTTGCCTTTGACTGTATCTTTTTGTATTTAATCTTGAATATCCAAAACAAGTACAGGTTCTATATCATATTTTTAAAAAAATTAGTTTATAAACTGTCTGACTCTGTTGCCACCACTGAAGCACATAAATTATTCAAAGAGATTTCTTGTATGCAGTGTATGCGATGCTAAACACTTTAATTAAAAAATGCTAAAGCCTTGCAACAATGCTGACGAATTTCAGACTGTAATTTAGAACTTTTTTCTTAACTGTGTCACCCCCCCCCCTCTCTCTATTATTTGAAAACGTTTATAAATCATTATGCCAATGTAAATACTTCATGTGAAACTATATAAATTGAAAAAATGCATGACACTTTAGGTAAATTTTTAAAACGCATTTCATTAAATCTTATTCAAATATTAAACATTATATATACTTTAAAATAAATGGATAAAGGATAGACTAATTATGTAAATTTAGTACAGATGTTAAAATGAAATTATTGAATATAATTTTTGTATTCTATTTTTTAACAAAGCTTTTAATGACATTATTGCAACTAGTCATTTAGTTCAACGGTATGTCATGTAAAAAATACTCATTTTAAGAGAAACATGAGTATAAATAAACAAAAATTGCCATGCTTAAACGCAAGATAATGTATAAATTCCTAAGCAAGGCCTTGTGTTGTTTGTTTAATATAAAGCATTATGTTGGATTAGCATCATCTTATGTTGTGCATATGACAAAATTTGTGTAGCAAAGCACGCAAGCTTGTGTTGTTTTAACATAATATTTTTTAGAATGAACGCATATTATATTGTTATTCTAAAAAGCTGTGGAAAACCCCAATAAAACAATATTGGGAGGTTTGTTAATAAAGTTTGTGTTAATATAAAACGTATTATTGTTTTATTGTTATTTTATAAAAAAATTTTATCATTAAAAAAGTAAAACGCTTTTAAATGAAAGTGTGTTTTATTGTCAGTATAATTGAAGTATTATTTTTCATATTTAAATTTTATAATTGTTTTAGAATGCTTTAGATTTTTTTGGTGTAAGAAATCATTAAATAAAGTCATTTTATGCTTTTATTTTTTCTTAAATTTAGCATCTTTCATTTCAGTCAATGATTTTGCCATTATTTATTTGCTCTATACCTAATTTACAAAAGATATTAAGACAATCATGATGACTTTTCTAAAGTAAATCAAAAATTTTGCGTATATATCGTATTGGGTATTTTTTAATGAACCAAGACTTCCATCCATTAATGTCGACTCTATGTTTCTAGAGAGTCAAAATCAATGTTGTCATTGTAGATTATTTTTTAAAATCAATATATCATTTTTATAAACAATTTCCCCCAACAAATGCAAACAGAAGATTTTCCAATATGTGAATAATTGTTGTTCAAACATTTCAAAATTTTATTTATGACATACAAGTAGATATGTCTAAAATAATCTCTCATAGATAACGGAAAAATATTCCCAAACCTGAATTTAGTAACCAGTCCAGTAATAAGTCCAGTCTTGAATAACTTGACACTGTTTTTTTTGGATCACTGTCACTTAAATTTTACTGTGTTTCTTAGCTCTATTAATTAGATTATATATATAGATTGCTGATATTCTTTTGACCATGGATTGCTGAAATTCTTTCCCAATGGATTGCTAATATTCTTTTGACCATGGATTGTTGAAATTCTTTTCCCATGGATTGCTGACATTTGTTGACCATGGATTGCTGACATTCTGAAAAGTCTTAGATTGTCAGTATAGGATTGTCATGACCAAAAAAAATGACCAAAAAAATGTTCAAAATAAAAGCAAAATGTTTCCATCTGGGTCAAACATTCTAAAATCCTTGATTTTATATCAACCGTGAGTTTACCTTTTTGTAATTTCCTCACTATTTTACACTCAAATCTTATTTTATATTTACAAACGCAAAATATATACACTCAGAGCAATTATATGTAGTATATATGTAGAGCTTTAGAAATTAAAAATCTCTTATATAAAGACCTGTCAAATGGGTCTTGGATTATAAGTAACTCAAACCTGTTATTGTCGCCAAGATTATTTTATCTGCATTAGTACGATTTGTTTCTTTCAATTGCTCTCTCCATGCTCGTTTTAATGCATCATTTAAAGTTCTTTCACCACCAGGAAACTCAGCCTTTTCTAATACTTTATCTAAAGCCTAAAAATAAATTAAATCTATATATATATATATATATATATATATATATATATATATATATATATATATATATATATATATATATATATATATATATATATAAAAGTAAATTTATTTTGTTAGTAAATTTATGCTTCTGTTTGAAGCCCTTAAAATATAACGCAAAATGAACAATTAATGACAAACAAACAAAAAAAATTACATCATTAACAACCAATAGAAATAGCACAAGTTCATCAATTGATGATCTTGATGGCTCTCAATTGTTGAAAAATGTTTTTCTTGAACTGAACACTACTTTATAAATAAGTGCAGCCTGTAAACATTTATTTAGTGTAGCAGGACTGCACAAGAATGATAAATGAACATTTTGAACAGCTGCTGCTATTGCGCATCAATAGAAAACAGCTGTAAACTTGCTAGTCTGTTGTAGTAAACATATTTATGTTGATGTATTGAATGTATGTTAATTTTATTCCGAGGTATAAAAATCTATTAATAATGTTAATGCTTGAAGTATTAACTTTTGTGACGCGCAAAAGTACCTTTTATTTTGTAACTAAAAAGTATTTTTAACATACTGTACCTTTTTGCTTTTGCTCGTGTATTTTGGTCTGCTTTTTACTTTTAGAGGAAGTTATTTTTTAATAAAGTATTTTTAAAATGTAATGATCCCAATCTTGTTAACAACTTTAATGATTACTGCAAAAATTCTGTTGCTTACAACTTATTAAGTAAGGTTTATATCCATTTAATAACTTTTACATTAGTAAAATTCTTCTGTATTAAGTGGTCTTAATTTTGGTGATGGCAACCAGGTTAGTTATGATAAAGAAACATTTAAAATTTTTAGTAAGAAATATCTAAAATAAAGTTTAAAAAAAAATCAACTTGGTAAAAAAATAAATCAAAAAAAAAAAGCATATGGCGTGAACAGCATAAAAAATGGTCTCAAAAGAAGCAAAAAAAAAACTTGAAAAATAAAACTAAAATAAAATTAAAACTTTAAAAATAAAATATTAAAAACAACTTGAAAAAAAAACTAACTAATCAAAAAATCATTTTTAAGAAATATTTTCAAAAAAAAATTATTTTTGAAACTTTTATAGAAATTTTAGGAATTTTTTATATTGATAAATATAATGATAGCATTAGTTTGAGGGACACTCACAATTATAAAAATTTAATAAAAAAAAATACTTTGGAATAATAATATAATAATAAAATAGAAAATCTTCAATTAGCTATGTTCTGAAAAAAAAAATTTTTAAAGCAAACTTTATTTGTGATTTTTTTGTCAAAAGTCAGGTAAATACCACAGGCTAGTTTTCCCTAAAATAACATTATCAGTGTCTTTATTTAATTCATTTGATATGATTTTATAATATGTATTTGTTTAATTTTATACATTTAATATAATCATGATATAAATTTTTTTGTCAAAAGCCAGGTAAATACAATATCTCATAGAATTGCATAACTCCTTTGATTGCTTTACATTGTTTCAGACATTTGTCAAAATTATCTAGTCTTAATCTGAGCTTCATGGCGATTTTGTGAATTATCAAAAAAGATCTGGTGAAAATACTCTTTCAATATTCTCCTATATTTCAACATTCAACAATATATTTGCTAGAATGGCTTCAATCAGAAACACCAACAAGCCAAGCGCAAGAATAATGGCATTAATACTAAAGAAAAACAAGCACAGAGAGAGATGTTACAGAAGAGTCTTCTTATCTAAAGAAAAAATATGATACACAACAAAGTACATCCATGCTGGAACCATAAGTGTCTTAGTCAACAAGAAAACACCAGATGTTCTCTGGAAATTAGCTGAAGAATGATTAAATGTACACACGCCACGATCATTAGAAATTTGCCATTAAGTTATCAACAATGCAGATTAAATCAGAATAAAGATTAAGCAAAATAACCTCAACCGCATAAGCTGCCCTTGTTTCATAGTGCTAAGTTGAATCAACAGTGAATCTTTGGTTTAATAGCATTTTTCTTCTGAAAAATATTTGCTCAAAAGTAATTGAGACATTGTCAACATGGTCATGGTCAAAAGCATGGTCTTCAAACTAGCATTATATACATCACTTACATAAACTGGAGATTTAGGCTTCAGTAGATACTATTTAGGTATAAAGAACTGTTAAAACAATAAAAAAATAAAAAAACAAAAATTCTATTCTTCTTCCTCTAAAAAAAACTATTATATAATATATGAAATGTATATATAAGTATATAAAAATTGAAGATAATTATAAAACTTTGATTTGAGATAATCTATGTATTTATAGAGATATAAACTATTAATTTAAACAATATAAAAAAATATAAATCATCAACTTATTATTAAAAGCAATATGAAAGAAAAAGATATGCTAAGTTAAACAATAAATAAATTTTTAAGCATTGTAAGTTTTATTTTTTGCAAAAATTCAAATTTCAAAAAACTACAAGAATAAAATCAAACTCACTTCTTTTGACTTTAACTTTCTAATATCCTGAATTATTTCTGGGTTTTCTCCATATTGTATTATACCAATTCTAGAATGGTCATCAAACCCACGGATAAACTTCCTAACAAAATTTTTGATTAAAATCCAGCGCTTCTTAGTTTGTTCATTGACATTACCTGATCCGTCCATTAGTACAACAATATCCAAAGGTCGAGTGCAATCTGAAAAAATTCAACACCATAGAGTATATAAATTCTTGTTTTGTATTTGTTAAACGTTATTTCTTTTTTTTTCTGGGGCACTTATAAAGTATAACACCCACCCCTTTTGTATGCACCTGTATGCTGGCAACCAACTCTGCGTACATCCACATTATTTTTCACAAAATAAAATATTCTGCATTTATTCTGCACTATGCACTAATACATTTTGCAAAAAAGCATTAGTTATTAGCCAAATCATTTAATTCATATTTCCTATTTATAAACATTTAAAAATTTAAAAAAAGTTAGTATAAACTAATGTTTAATTATTGTGATAGAAATTTAGGTTTACTAAAACTTACTAGGGTGTAACAGTTGTTTTTTAAATGACTAGAAGTGAAACATAAACCTGACACTCACTTACCAACATAAAAACTTTGAAAAACAGTAAAAAAATACTTACATGCATCCCAAGGTGTTTCGTCAATTCCAGAATTGAAACTTCTGGTGTGGAATGCTTTAGTGCTAAAACAATTAATTCCATTAATCATTGAATGAAAGTGCAGTATAAGATTTATAGAAATTTTATAAAATAAATATTTTCGATTTTACTGCATAAATATGAAACTAAAAATAAAAAAAGTGTAATTTTAAATCTTTAATTGATAATAATTGATTTTTCTGCAACAAAAAAAAATTCTTTTTATTTGAAAATTTTTTTAAACAGTATTATTTCATTATATAGAACACACAAAAACATTAATATATATATATATATATAAAATATATATATATACATATATAGATAAACATACATATATATAATATGATATATATATATATATAAGCATATATGTAAATAATATATATATATATAAATATATACATATATATATATATATATGTATATATATATACATATATATATATATATATATATATATATATATATATATATATATATATATATATATATATATCAATGATATATATAAATATATTATATATATATATATACTATATATATATATATATATATATATAATATATATATATATATCAATGATATATATATATATATATTATATATATATATATATATATATATATATATATATATATATATATATATATATATATATGTATATATATATATATATATATATATATATATATATATATATATATATATATATATATATATATATATATATATATATGTATATATATATACCAGATCTATAAGTATGAAATGAGCATTTTTTTATCAAAATAAAACACTATTTTTTAATGGAAAAGTAAAAAATATTTTATTCAAAGTATTTGCCATTGCTTTCTTCACATTTTGACCACCATTCTGGCAATTTGTAGATACCACGCCAATAAAACTGATCGTTTTTTGAGCCAAACCATTCGGAGACCCATTTTTCGACTTCTTCGTAAGAATTGAAATGTTGCTCATTCAATGCGTATCCTATTGATGAAAACAAATGGCAGTCAGAACGAGCCAAGTCTGGTGAATACGGCGGGTGAGGTAACTCTACCCGCCGTATTCACCAGACTTGGCTCCTTCCGAAGAATGGGTCTCCGAATGGTTTGCCTCAAAAAGCGATCAGTTTTATTGGCGTGGTATCCACAAATTGCCAGAAAGGTGGTCAAAATGTGTTGAAAGCAATGGCAAATACTTTGAATAAAATATTTTTTACTTTTCCATTAGAAAATAGTGTTTTATTTTGAAAAAAAAATGCTCATTTCATACTTATAGACCTGGTAAATATATATATATATATATATATATATATATATATATATATATATATATATATATATATATATATATATATATATATATATATATATATATATATGTATATATATATATATATATATATATATATATATATATATATATATATATATATATATATATATATATGATATAACTCTATCATTTGTTGTCGGTAGTGTTGCGTATCAACAGTTTTGCCAGGTTTTAGAAGTTCATGATACACCACTCTCTTCTGGTTCCACCAAACACAGAGCATTGTCTTTTTTCCGAACCGATCAGGCTTTGCAGTCAATGTTGATGCTTCTCCTGGATTTACCCATGATCTTTTGCATTTAGGGTTCTTAAAATAAATCAATTTTTCATCACCAGTCACAATTCGATGCAATACTGACTTTCTTTTGTGTCGTAACAGCAACATTTCACATGTGGTTTTTCGCTTTTCCATCTGCCTGTCATTCAATTCATGTGGCACCCATTTCCCACACTTTTGGATCTTTCCCATAGTTTTTAAACGGTCAGAAATTGCTGGTTTTGAAACATTTAACATTTCTGCCATTTGTTTTTGACTTAAAGTGTCATCTTCATCCAGTATTGCTTGCAATTCTGTGTCTTCAAACTTTTTTGGTGGTCTTCCACGTTCTTTATTTTGCACATCAAAATCATTATCTCTGAACCGTTGAAACCATCTTTGCATGTTGCTTCCGATAGAGCATGATCACCATAAGCTTCGACAAGCATTCGATGCGATTCTGCAGCATTTT